>NC_056743.1:1837143370-1837225870 GCF_019279795.1 Protopterus annectens | reverse complement strand
ATGCTCTATTTTTTGGTGAGCTTCCTGGAGCTGTGAATAGGTCAAAGGAGGACCACTGAACTGATGAAAACTGTCTTCCGGAAGTAGAGGTCTTCCCTGGATCATCTGCTCACTTCTATGAGACATCACACATCCTGAAGAACTATGGATCTCACCCAACAGTCCTTGTTCAGAAAGGGCAGGACTGAGTGAATCATGAACACACTGAAAAACAGTGTCACTAACTGATTTGTTCCAACACACCAAGATCCAAAATTGGTCTCTGGTCCTGTGTACTCTCTGGAGCCCAAGCTCCCAATAACAAATGGTCCAGTAGGACCACTCTTGGATGAATTTCTTTCCTAGCAGCCTTTGCACTCTTCAGTGCAGATTCTTCCATTTTACCTGGTAGAACATCAAAGACTTTGCTTAAAGATGGAGGAGGTGGGAAAAAGGGATACATAACTACTGATGATAATTCTCTAAACTCAACTGTCTTTTCTAATATTTAGTCAGTCTCTAATGTACAAGGATAGGTGGCCACTAAATTGTCCTAGAGTTAGACCATCGGGCCTCTTTCAAAAGCAATGAAAAGGTCTTTTGGGGAGAAAAAAAATCCCTAGACCCCCGGTTAGTGGGCTAGAGCGCCTTCTATTATTGTTCCACACTGTCTCAGGGAAAACTACCTCTGTAGGTGTCTTAGAATAAAATCTTAAGAATTCTGAATCACAAGCATTCACTAAGGGGGAGGGGGATGTTGGATGATTTCGTCTCTCATCATGAGTGTGTGTCATACTTTGTGAAGGTAATCAGAAAGATCCCTGAATGAAATCCTTTACAACGAAGACTTGAAGTGCTCTGAAGAAAGACACACACACACACACACACAAGCATGCCTCCGGGAGATATCTGAAACTACAGTCCTTGAGGCACCTTCTGGAGAACGTGAGACAAGGCTTATTGACAAAGTTGATACAGCCTGAAGGATAGCTAGATGAAAAAAGCCATTGAAGGTTGAGCCTCAGTGGGATCAACACCAGACAGAGACCTGGACAGTTGCCCAACCAGATTCCCCTGCAGTCCTGCTAGTGTGTCAGATAATGTAGCAATCCAAGAGCAAACATCTCTGAAGCATAAACACACCCTACAAATCTGTCTGCCATCACAGACTCTCCGCCCAAAGGACAGACAGTGGAACTCTGCTCTGTTAGTTTCCTCTTTCATTTTTGTCACTGTTGCCACTCATGGTACATTATGTTCCATCCCACCAGCCTAGCCAGCAAGATTGCCATCTGGACTCCAGTTGTGCTCAGCATCCATATCACCCATCCACATTCTTCCAAAGGGGTTGGGTGAGAGGGGATGGAGAGACAGGACCCAGAGCATGTGTTACACTGTGATTCAACTTCATCAAATCCAAGATTTAGGATCCAAGAAAGATGCACAAGACAAGGGACAAAATATCACATGATCCAAGCTGTCATACTCAAGGGAAAAAAAAAGATCTGAAGAAGGCTCCAAAAGGTTTCAGATCTGCAACAGTCAAATTCCAAATCTTCTAGTTCTCAGTATGTCAGTTGTCTGCCCATCACACCCAAAGTCCCAAGGACAGATGAGGTAACAGTGAAAACTATACCTCTCAACCTATTAGCACAAGAAATCTGGACAAAGCCAAAAATAACGGGGATAAAGTCCCAAAAATGGGAACATTTTTAAATATTGCTCTTATAAACTTAGAAAGTTGATAACACTTTGCATTAGCATACATTTTCTGAAAGGTATGAGCTTTGAAACTGAAACTTCTGTCATTATTTAGTAACTTTAATCCTCAATGATTTTCCAGAGAACCTCAAGTTTTAGAAGGAACATACCAAAATTATGAAGCACAAATGAAGACATTCTGCAAAAATGTGGACAATTGAGAGGATTCAAGGATGTCCTAAACTGTGGATCCAAGTTGGCTGGATGAAATGTTTGCAACCCTATGTGGAGCAAGAACTGCACCTGTCTAATTCTAAGGTCCAGGATCCAATGAAAGGACATCAGCTGAACCCCTCTGATCTGGCAACAAGCATATCCAATTGATTCAAGGGGGACCAGGATGTGAAGGTGCCTCCAAACCCCCGACCCAAAAAGAATGAATCCGAAATTTTTCCATCATAGTTGTCAACCTCTGCACACAAGAAAATCTGGACAAAGGTCCAAAGAAGGAGATGACTGTGAATGCTCAAATCCACCAGGACGGAGCAGTAAGGTGACTGCAACGTCTGTGAACTTGAACCACACCTGGAGAGCCAGTAGTTTTTGACAAAGGATATGGGTCCACACAAGAGAGATCCGACCTAATTTCCATCGGTGCAGAAGAGAGTCAGACCTCGGATGTGACACATCCACAACCGGATCAAATGAGGAGCAATAACATTCAGATTACTGTCGCTTTCTCTCACAGACTAAATGCACTAATGATTTCATCCTTTTGAAAGGTCATAGCTTGTATTTGGGTGACTGAAATGCCATTAACAGCTCATTAAAAATGTTTTATCATCACACTCCTTTTTATTATTTTTTAATGAACTCTTCTTTCTGTCCAGTAGAGTACAGGGGTTGATTCTGCAACAGAAAAGCAGTCTTACAGTACATGTTACTTAACTTCTCATACAGAAAGGGGGAAAAAAAAGGAACCTGCAACAAGTACTACAAGGAATTAAGCTACCGGATGTAGTGAAAAACAGAAAAGTATACAAAGGGAGAAAATGAATAAATATATGCAGTATTAAAGAATTAATTGTTATAAGGGGTAAAGAGAAGGAGATAAGAATATTTTTTTAAATAATAGAGCAAGATTCACAGGCCACCTCTGCCTGTCTTGATCAATGTCTTCCATCTAAACTCCCTCCTCTGCCTCGAGGGGAGCTGGTGTCACGTGTGTCACGGAAATGTCCCTGGGACTTCTTGAGCCACATTTTCCCACTCCTCTAATTCATGGAGAAAGACTGCTGAGGGGTGGAAAAATGAATGCCTATGACAGACAGGGTCTTACCATCCTTTTCACACCTGGCTATTGTGTCCTTTTCTTTAGGGCCAAAACAAAAGAAGCCTTTAAGGGCTCTGAGAAGTTACACAAGCACATCCAGGCATGTTGCCTAATGGTAACGCCAAAACCTGCTGCTCTGGTCATCCCTTCGACTGCATGGGTGATGAGTCACAGGGACAAGTTTGATACAGACTCTAGGGTAGCTAGCTAGCTGCCAGGTGACCTTATCTTGTACCCTCGCTGGACACGGGCCCAGCTACAGTTTCTGATAATTCCCTAATTAGGTCTTTCTGGAGTCTAGTAAAGTGTACTATAAAGTTCAAGGACTTAAGTGTGAAGGTTGATGAAGTATAGACTTGCTTTCCAAACCTGTCCATCATCCTAGACTCCCTGTTAGGAGGATGAACAGAAAGACTCTTGTTGGCTAGTTCCTTTTTGGTGGCAGCTGCCACCACCACCATGGCATCTACTAGCAAACCCTTTGCCTAATATTGATGGTCTTCTGGTGCAGATATTTTGTCAGGTCTCTGGGGAATGGGCTCTATGGCATCAAGAGCCTTCTAAGTTCGCTGCATGACTAGCATGACAAGGTCGTTAGTGGGTGGGGACACCCAGGAGGTAGATGGTCGGGCACCAAAGGCTTAAAAGTACATGGTTTCTTCTGATGATGGGTCTTGGGACTTCTAGTTATCCCTCTGTTTCAGAATTTCTAGGATGTCTCCAAAGAAAACATCTTAGGGGGTGACCATGGGGTACCCTCTCCTTTGTCAAAATCTGTGTCATCCATTATGGATTCTTCAGGGAATGCAGATGCTTCCTCTTGCATGTTCGCTTTCGGGGTGGCTCTTTGGTGGGAATCTCTGGGGAGGACTCAAAAGAGGATGGGCCCTGTAACTGGGCAACTTGAAGCTTCAGTGCTTGCTGTCCTGTTGTAGAGATTGTTGTCAACTCTGGACCAGAGAAATGGAAATATGGCACTCTAATGTGGGTGGGGCCAGCTGGGAGCCCGTGGAGGCTAAGGCCCTCTCCATAACCTGAAAGGCAGTACTCCTGAAGAGGAGTGGGAGCCCGGAACCAAGAAGGATCACCTTGGAACCAAGGTCACACTCCTCTCTGAGGGACCGGCCTCCAAGGTTGGAGCCAAGGAAGGACCTGAAATGGTCAAAGTTTCTGGAATTGAGATTGGCACCATACCCAAACAAGGTGGCATCCCAGAAACCACAGAACTGACAGGAGGGTCTCAGCCCCGAGAGTCAGTCGGCTCCAAGGTAGGAACCGATGATGTCAGAGCAACTTCCGGTGTTGAGGTGGACACACCTAACCCACTAGATCTGTGTGCCTGCTCTTCAGGCTCAAAGGGTATATCCTTGGTTTAGTTTTGCAGTACTGATTTCTTAATAGGATACGTAGGAGTTGTGGAAGATTTCTTAATAGGATAAGGAGGAGTCCTGGGAGAAAATATCCCCAAATCCATATGGGAGAGGGACCTGAGAAAGGGCAGGAATACCTCTGCCCAGCAACAGTTAATCTACCATCCTTACAACATCCAAAACTGAAAGACTCCTGGAAGACCATACTGAAAGGCTGAAGGAGAGACTGGTCTTTCAAGGAATGGACTAGTTAGTTGTCCCACGTAGGGGTCTATAGTTGGGGAATACCTTGTCCTGGGTATTTCCAATATAAGCTTTGGCACTGAGAGGGTGGGCTGTGGCTGTATCGATGCCGATATAAATTTCTGCTGAACAGTAGGCAAAGTCAGTGCTGAGCCAGAACCTATAGAAGCTGGCATCAACAAGGGTATTTATGGCACTAGTGAAGTTGATGGTGCCAAGGAGGCAGTATCTTGAAGTTTTCGAACCTTAGCCATTGGTACTGAATAGTGCGGAACTGGGGATTTACATTTAGGAGTCTCTGGAAGTGAGGGTGAAGTCGGTATCAAAAGACTTTTCTTTTTTGGTAGGTCTTGTTTTGTGTGCACCTTGGGTGAGGCTTCTCTAAAAGAGGATTTAAGTAGTCCTTTAAGCAAGAGCTTATTCCTGCTCTCTGCTAAGGTTCACTGACTGAACCCTTTACATAAGATGCAGTCCAAATCCAGATGAGGTGCACCTAAGCAATAGACACACAAAAGATGCACATCAGAATTGGGCATCTTTCTATCACAGTCTTGGCAATGTTTAAATCCTGATGTGCCTTTAGACAGTTTGTCAGTCATGGACAGTTTAGCAGACATATCAAGATAGTCAAGGGCAAAAAACAAAAACATGCCCAATAAAATACACTCAGACATGCACAAAAAATAGTGAAAGGGAAAGAAAGGAAGGAGACAAGATCTACCAACAATGGTAGATAAGATTACCTGAAGTAAAGGGGCAAATACCAATGATGGTACTAAAGGAAAACCCAAAAAGGGTGAGAACATAAAGGGAGTAGAGGAGAGGAGTATACAACTATATATTTATATATATATATATATATATATATATATATATATATATATATATATATATGTATATATATATATATATATATATATATATATATATATATATATATATATATATATAGGTTCCCTACATTAGACCGAAAGCTCAGAAGAGCGACAATCACATCACCGACGCCAGAAGACTGACAGAGCAGATAACCGACAACTCGTAATCCCGACAGCGAAAACACTGACATGGGAAATGTGTGAGCACGACTCGGTAAGTGTGCAATAGTGAGGGATTTAGGGTTAGGGTGCGTGTTAGGTTTGTGTGCGATAGTGAGGGATTTAGGGTTACGATGCATGTAAGGTAAGTGTGCGATAGTGAGGGATTTAGGGTTAGGGTGTGGGTAAGGTAAGTGTGCGATAGTGAGGGACTTGAGGGTTAGGGGCAGATTAAGTGAGCTAGGGTTAGGGTGCGGGTAAGGTACGTGTGCGATAGTGACGGACCTTAGAGTTAGGGTTAAGGTTAGTGCATAGATAGTTGTGTGTAAGGTGTAGTGTAGGTTTTTAGGTTGTTGGTGCGCTTGTGTTGTGTGGAACAGCAAACTTTTTGTTTTGTTACTTAGAACACCAATAACTAACCCTTTACAGAAATTAAAAACTACTTACCCTGATAACAGAAACGGGACAATGTACAACCAAACTAGGTGGGGGGCTGTGCCCCTCACACCCACCCTAATTATATATACTAACTCCAGGATCGTACTACAGTGGGGAAAGGGCATATACCTTTAACTTGTCTTACAGTACTCTACACGCCCCCACTACTGCTGGGAACACAGAAAACAATTGCCAAATTACTTTACATACTTCCCATAAAAATGTAAACAGACAAACGTTTAGAAACACTACAACACTACTTTCTACATGACTATCAAAATTCTAACAGTCAGCACTGTAAGTTACAGTAATTCTTTTTATCACAAGCAAGTTACAGGTGAAGGAAAACCCACAAGTTTATGTCTTAAATGTTGGTGAAATGGAAGTCAGTCAAATGAGTTGTCAGTCAAATGAAATGTAGGTCAATTGGGTGTTGCACAGATCTACAAAAATACTCAAAGATAGACATGATAAAAGCAATGTGCAGTATGAGAACAGATCAGGATCTATTGTGCACTATCGTAAATAATAAACTAAAGTGTCAGCACAAGCAGAAAAACTTAGATGATATGCAGATAAATATAAAGGAAAAGTACAAAACAAGCAATTTATTGACAACCCAGAAAGTTTTATAGAGAACTGGGAAACAAGGCAAAGGGAATTGAAATACCACCAAAAAAGAAAGATACATTTTGGAGAAATATCTATGAAGATCCTGTGGAACATAAAGATGCTGAATGGACAGAAGTAAACGAAAGAATAAGAAATTCAGATGTACAGGATATGAATTGTGATAAAGTAACTGCCAGATAATGGAAACAAAGTGAAGAAAGGTTCCTAATTGAAAAACCCCAGGTCTACATGCAGTACCAAACTTCTAGCTAAAAGTATTAACATATTTACATGAAGATTTAGCCATAAGTAAGAACTACTTATATGCACATCCCAAACAGACACCAACCTGGTTAACAACAGGTAAAACACTCCTACTTAAGAACCTACAAGCTATCCTAAACACTATAGACCAGTAACTTGCCCCCTGGCAACATATAAACTATACACTGGAACTAATGCTGACAGAGTTTATAGTCATTTAGAAGAAAACTCATTCATAGCAATAGAACAGAAGGGTAGCAGAAGAAAGTCATATTGACCAAAAGGATCATTTGTTGTTTATAAAGTTATAATGGAGAACTGTAAAAAGGGGAAGACTCGAAGTATGGCATGGATAGACTACAAAAAAGCATTTGACAGTATCCCACATCATGGATAAAAGACTACTTAAAAATGTATAAGATACACCCTACACTGATCGATTACAGTATAGCGCCCATGAAACAGTGGAAAACCCTTTGCTGTTAAGCCATGATAAAGGACAAGTTACTATTCTAGGGATAAAAATTCAAAGGGGGAAATTCCAGGGTGACTGTCACTACTGCTGCTTTGTCTTCCCCTTAACCCATTAAACTGTCTACTTAACAGTTTAGGTAATGGCTACAGTTTGCCTCCCAGAAAACGGCAGTGTAAAGATTCCTCATCTTCTTTTTGTGGCTGATTTAAAACTGTATAATTCATCAGATTCGGAACTGAAAGCACAACTGCAAGTGGTCAAAACATTTTCTGACATAAGAATGTCATTTGGTTTTGATAAATGTGCAAAAGCAACCTTTAAAGCAGGAAAGCTGCAGCACCAAGAAAACAGCCTGGGACAGGAATGTGATATAAAAGAACTAGTGTGTACAAATACTTGGGAACTGATGAAGATCTGACAAGAAAACATGAACAAATGTGAATAAAACTTAGTGAGGAATATTTTAGAAAACTAAAATTAATACTGAAAAAGTACAGTTGTGTACACTTACCATAAATGTAGATGTTCGAGTGTATTCACTGTCACAAGTAATGCAATTATTAACTTTTACTGACATCGGTAAGGAGCAAGAAAAAGGTTTCCCCAACAGGGTACTTAGCTTTAGTTGAAGACTTCAGTTCTGAAACTCGAAAATGAAAATTTCAGGAGTCGGCCGACCGGCATTTGCGAACTGCTTCTGCTTCGGGCACCGCACGGCAAGAAAGACTGATGTAATGGCATCGGCTGCATGTTTTATACCCCTGATGACCTGAAGTCATGGAAGAAGGGACAGCGATCGATGCAGGACCCAAGACTTTGTTAATCAGGCCAACTGAGGGCTACTGCAAAGCAGATAACCCAAATGTAATGACTGCAACAGTGAAACACGAAGAACATCAGTGCCGACATCTAGGAACAAAGTCCAAGCTATAAAACAATTTGCTATCCCTGTCATAACTTACAGTTTTGGAGTGACTGACTGGCCCCAAAAGGTGTTGGGTCGATTGGACAGGAAAACAAGAAGGATGTTTCATGCTTATCAAATAATTTATAAAAATCAGTGTATGCCAAGACTATATATTCCATGTTCTGAAGGAGGTATGGGCCTCCTCGAAATTGATTACATGTATAGATTTGCAGTAGTGGGTCTGCTTACATACTGACCATACAAAACCCAAACCTAGTGAAAGTTTTAAAACATGAGGGGAATAAGTCTAAGATGACTTCCATGCTTAGTTTAGCAGAAGCATATTTCGGTGTCAAGTGGGAATGGAAATTAAACCAGAAAATAAAGATGAGGCAGCAACTGAATGTGCCAAAAAAACAAAAGAAAGATATAAGATGGAGCAGATGAGAAGCAAGAAATGTGGAAAATGCATAAATATAGTCGCAAGTATAAAAAACTCTTGGAGCAACCTCATGTTGATCAGGGTTGAACACAGAAATGGTTAAGGAGAGGTGAATTTAAACCAAAAGACGAAAGGTTAATATTGGCAGCCCAAGAAAATAGACTACATACTGATGGTTTACAAAAGCCAACTGAATATGTGGGAGAAACAGACAAATGTAGATTTTGTAAAACAGAATTGGAAACAATTGCACATCTTATTGCTGGTTGTGATATACTAATGGCAGAAGGACTGTATACTAAAAGGCATAATAATGCGGCAAGACTGCTGCACTGGGGATTGTGCAAACATAATAATGAAGTAGCTGAAAAACATTGGAGACATGAGCCACAAAGCATTATAGAAAATGTTTATTTTTACCACATGGGCTCACCCATTACCAACAGTAGAAAAAAAAAAAAAAGGATGCAAGAAAACAAGATATAGTGGTCATGAATGAAGACAAAAGTAGCATTGATCATTGAAATTTCTACACACTTTGACTACAGTGTATTGAGTAGAGACACAAAATCATAAAATACCAGGATTTGCATGCAGAAACAAGGGCAATGTGGAAGAAGGATACCCAGACAGTTCCAATAGTAGCAGGAGCAATGGGTCTTATAAAAAAAAATTGACTGAGCTACTTAGATATGTTACCGATTCATGTAACTGAATGAATTACAGGAGTCGTCATTACAGGGCACATTGCAGGTGCTGTGAAGAGCACTTCTGACTAATATCAAAGATTGAAACAATACTAATTTCATGAACTTTAGTCATACTTTGACATAGGAATGGGGTCCTTTCACATCATGGTATTAGAAACCCGAAAGACTTAAAGAGAAATTAAAAAAAAAAAAGTACTGTGATACAATCAGGCCCTACTGAAGCAGTTTTCTTAGCCTCAGAGAGTGCAGTGAGGACCGGCTTTGCTACTGAAAGTGGAGAAATGTTGGAAGATATTGCCTTGCGGGGGGGGGGGACTGTGGGGATAAAATTGGAGGAAAAAAAAAGTATTATTATGGCAGATTTAGTATATCCCCTGGCTCCATATATGTGGTTCCCTTCACTGTCAGTTTGGCCCATTGTTGTGTGCTGCCTTTAAAGTTGCAGACATAAGTGTAGAAAACCTTAAAATTGTCCATGGCTTTGGAGGGGTGTTTTTATCTAAAATTTGGCTTTGGTGGACACTATTAGTTCCAAGCTGCATATTCAGACTGATGAAGGAGTGTTTACCGTGCTGGACAACACCCTTCCTGGTTTTGGACATGATTTATTTTGTTATACATCCTATTTATAATGGCATTCTACCAAGGCAGCTTTTTTTTGGAGGTTGTGCTGTTTATTTCAGGTAGACTCTGCTGTCTCTCTACTGCTATTTAAAGGACTATACAAGATTTCTGTGAAAATTTCACATATGTATCTTGGTTCTCCGGGTTGGGGGTGGCTTGGAAGTTTGAGACTATTACTTAGTAAGTGTTAGTCCACCTTGATGTTCTGGAGTTAGGTGGGGGCCCAGGCTTCATGTTTATTTCAAAATGACAGTGTTCTGAGGCCTGACATGACTAATTAGAACTTTACACTAGGAGGAGTGCATCATTCCACCATGCCTGTAATGACCAAGTCAAGGAAATTTGTGCCCCTGGTGGGCATGCAGCCTAGCTGTTCAAGGGTATTTTCTGTTAAAGTCCAGAAATCTCTAGGCCTGTATATTTTTGTTTTGGGTAGTTAAGCTCACCCATGAATATTGCATTGGGATGAGCATGGAGTGTCTCTTGTACACAAGTCCATGGCACGGGCTTCTTGTGTCATGGGGGGACCTATAGCTTGTAATGATATGGGATGAGATTTTAATTATGGTAGCTTGGATGTGGGAAAGGAAAACTTTTTAATTTTATCATCATAAATCTGCAATATGTATTATATACACTGCCTAGTGTGTTTTTGCTGATTATGGCTGCTTACTGTGGTTAGTATGTTTTTTTTTCGGTGTAGTGCAAGTTTATCTTGTGAGGGAAAGCAAATTTGCTTGTGTTTGAGGCATCTACTAATGCTGTGCATAAAACAGAATTCTGTTCGATTGTTAGCATTTGCTGGATTATAAATTGTTCTGTTTTGCATAATATTGTTTTGTATATGACTGTACTGTCTATCCTATAGTGGCAGGGCAAAATGCACTGAGCATTCACAAATTGTTGGCTATAAACCTTAACTATTTAAATCACACTCCCACCACTGTGCTGTTATGCCCTTTGGAATTAATCAGCAGTCCACTGCAAATCATGAATAAAACTATTAAAACAATAGTTATACATCTAGTAGCAATGCCCTCATCGGGTGCACACATACCACATAAATCCCTCAACTACAAATAGAGTCAACCTAGTAAACTCCTATCAAATTCATATTTTTCTGACTAAATTAAGGAACATTAATATGGCTTCTCTGTGATAACAGTACAAAGCAACATGTTTCAGGTCCACTGTGTGAGCATTAATTTGATCATACACAGAGCATGTTAAGGATTATGCTTAAGTCAAAGTCAAAATAAACTTTATTGTCATTACACAAGTGCAGTGTAAATGAAACTGCGTGCATCAGGCTCTAATTGAGAAGACATATACATACATACATACATACAATATAACACACAACAGATATATATTCATTTCACATTAGACAGGTTATTCTACCTACATATTACCACAGTTTACCTTATAACTTTCAGCAGCTGAATGATTTCTTATTGCACAAATTCAGTGTAATTCTCACATGAATTGGAGGATCTAGTTAGTACAGTATTGCATATTCATTGCCATCTATGTATTGTTTATGTTTAGAATCCAAAATCTTTCTTATTTAGTTGTGCCAAAAGAGTTGGCTGTCCCATATCTCGTCAGTGTCCAGCTTCCCTGAGATTACTGCCAGGGTTCAAAAGTCTCAACGCTTGAGGGAAGAAGCTCTTTCTGAACCTGGGTGTTTTACATTGCACACTGGGGTATATTCTGATGGATTACAAGCATGCGATCAGTTCATAAGCAGGGTGTGTAGGATCCTTGATTATTTTTGCAGTTCTGTTGTGACATCATACTGTGTATAACTCCTGCAGTGCTGGAGGTTTGAAGCCTGTTATCTTCTCTGCCATCCTTTGAGGGGTTTTGGTCTGAAACTGAGCAGCTCCCATGGCACACTGAAAAGTTATACATTAGGATACTTTCTATGGTACCCCTATTGAAGGTGGAGAGGATAGGGGGTGGTAGACTTGCTTTCCTCAGTCTCCTCTGGAAATGCAGACATTGATGATACTTATCTTATGGAGGGGGGAGAAACCAAAATAGGTGAGTTTATTGAATATTTGAATGGTACGACTAATTTCTTTAAATTTACCTATACTTAGCATCAAAATGAGATACATTTCCTTGACATCAGCCTGAAAAAATCAATTGATGGGTTGAGCAGTAACATCTATAGAAAAACAGACCTATTCAAACTCAATACTTCATTTTGATAGTTGCCATCCTTACCATCAAAGAAAGGGTATAGTTAAGGGACAAATGGTGAGGACCTCAAGAATGATAAGTGACAATTCAGTCTTTAAGGAGGAAATATTCAAATTGATTGGCATGATTCTGGATAGGGGCTACCCATTGAAGTTACTACTAAATGTTAAAAAAGAAGTTTTGAGAAAAAGGGACAAAGTATACACCCCCATACTAAGGAATACAATTTTGTTAACCCATGTTGATGGAGACAATGAGAAGCGAAGTGATGTATTTGTGTTGAGTTATAACTCACATGCCCCTCAAATTGTTTCAAGCTTAAGAAATGGTGGAGATTTTGCTTAAAAAATGCTGGTAAACAGGTTTTAGGTATACAACCGCAAAAAGTGTATGGTAGGGGTAAAAATTTTAAAAATATACTTGAGAGTAATATAGGCGAGAAAAATTATAAGGTTTCCTCAGTGACTAAGTGTGGGACATGCAGGTATTGTCGATTTATAAATGATGGTCCTTACCTATGTGTTAAAGATTACAAATTCTCTATTTCTTGTCCGGGTAGATGCAATTGAAATAGTACTACACTGGTATATGTGGCAACATGCAAAGCCTGCGACAGGTTCTATGTAGGCAAAATGATTCGCAGGCTGCGTGATAGAATCTCTGAGCATTTAAGATGTATTAAAAACAAAAATGAACATAATGCACTTTATTTACACAGCAAGGACTGTGTTAATTTTAAAAAGTTTTTTTTTTTGTAGATAGAATATGTAATTATGACAGAAGTGGGGATTTTAATGTTGAGGTAGAAATTAAGAAATTGCAATGGCAACTAAGATTAAATGCATGCAATTCACCCAGACTAAATGACAGTACTACCTTAATGCCTATTTTAAAAATGAAGGCTAATAAAATTTAAGGTTAATAGATAGTAGGATGAATTGTATTTTTGTATGTTTTTATTTATTACATTTTATATTGGTGTTTTGTACAGTGGGGGGGATTCAGTAATCCTCCGTGTAGGATGAATGAAGCCCTACTCGGAGATGGCCGTCCAAGAGTATGATGTCAGTGCGTCATGCATATGCATGAGGGCACACTGACTCAACTCCCTGGCTAACACGGAGCGTGTAGGAGTGCAGGGGGTGTATAAGACTGCCGAGCAGTCCAAATATTCATGCCCCTACAAGTGTCTAACTCTGCAAATGTCAGCAGATATCAGCGAGTCCGCTCAAATGTGCATACCCCCAACATCACACTCCCCCACATTAAAAAGCCCTGTATAAATGAAATAAAATGTAAAACAAATTTTTTTTTTTATTATTCACCTTATAGCTGCTCGTATTTGTGCGTGTGTGCGCGTGTGTGCCCATTGCTTAGCTACAGTAAGCAGTTTAGACATCGAAGAGGATAATAAACCACTAATATGCAAATGAAGCCAAATCACAATAGTGTAGTGGTAGAGCCTTCGCACAAAGAGGAGGCATTCCCAGTTCCAGTCCCACCACTCCCCTTTCCATTTTCATTATGAAATCTGTGCATAAAAATAATTCCTGACATTTACCTTTTAAATTCTATTAAAATGCATTGAAATGGCCTATGTAGTAGTGAATGATATTTTAAATATATATAAGAAAGTGAAATGGTCATGCATACTAATGAATGCATAAGTAACCTATCTTAAGCAATGTGAATCACTGCTAAGCAACATTCACCAGTATTAAGCACATTTAAGAATAATTTCCCATAGCTAAGCACTGCTTTAACTAGTGCAATATAATTGCCCATAGCTAAGCACTGCTTTAACTAGCGCAATAGCTTTGCGCGGAGCTGTGCATCGAGCCAACTAGCGCATACAAAACATATTTGCATGGAGCTGCGCACCATGCCAACTAGTGCATCGGGCAAAGTAGAGCAAAGTTGGGTAAACACAGCCACACCTCCTAGCTGGTCAGGCCAGTATAAAATAAAAAGCAATGACAGGCTTTGAACCCGGGCTACTGTGCATCATAATCAAAGTACAGAACCACTAAGCCATGACAGCTTTTGCTGTTCATGCACTGTCAACATACATATACATATTAATGAAAGTTTACACAGTGCTAAGCAGGCTTGCACTCAGCTGAGAATTTTCAAAACCAGCCAATCACAAATAAGTGTGGGAAGTGAGCCATATTTAAGCCCCATAGGCGGGAATAATCGCCATAACTGATTGTAGCTCCCATCTGCAGTCAGAATGGCCGGTGCTGTAGAGGGCTCTCATTTTCGAGCGCAACGGTGGGGCATTGAGGAGTCAAAGCTGATGGTTTGGCTCCTTCTCCATTATTATGATGCAAGACTCCTGCAGGACCAGTTCCAAGGTATGGAGTACAAAGCGGAGGCTTGGAACCATCTAGCACATGATCTCACCAGTGCCACAGGCGTCCCTCGGACTGGTGAGCAGGTCAGACACCACCATGCAGACCTGAAGAGACGGAAGCAGGGCCAACTGAACCAGTGGATACAGGAGGCCTGTGGAAATGACAATGCCCCACTACTGAGTAGGTATCCATGGAATGAAGTATGTAAGAATAGCTATTGTAGTCTATATAATGGACAGGTATGTCTCAATATGCCTTCATTTACTTCACAGCTGCAGGTGTCCATGCTGCGAGTCAGCAAGCCTATGCAGATAGCCTGCTAAGGCTGCGCCACCAGGCAGGTTAGTAATTATTCTGCATGTATTGTTATATAAAATAAGTGAGAGAGCCTGAAAGAAAGTGTTGTAGCCCAATAATAAAGGCATAAAATGCCCTGAATAATTTCTCTGCATGTACTGTCATATAAAATAAGTGAGACAGCCTGAAAAAGAGTGTTGTAACCCATTAATAAAGGCATAATACATCTTGAATAAGTCTTCTGCATGCACTGTAATATCAAATAAATGAGAGAGCCTCTAGAAAAGTGTGTAATGTAATTAATAAAGGTATAATACCTGGAGTGTGTCCATGTCACTTACTTTGAAATGTTGTTGTACTCTTGCATTATATAAATAGTACTGTTGTATTAAGCGCTGTCAACCCACAGTTGGGCAGGCCCATATAAAGTGGATGAAGGGAGTGCCAGTAGCTGTGAAGCATATATACAGTCCTCAACAGTTGGTTAATGGCTGGCATGCATAGGTAAATCTGGCACACGAGTAGCTTGTTAATGAGTTCCCCAGAAATGTGAGTGTGCTGCTAGAAATGTAGGGGGCTGTAGAAATATAACTGATAATGTCATGTGAACACATCCAGATATGTAGATATATAAATATAAATAAAATATATAAATATGTAGCAGTAACATCTGCATCCTGGACAGTTAGTATGTCAGATATAGGTCAGGTATATAATGACTAGCCAAACCCATTACACAACTTAATGCATGTTGCCTAGTGTAATAATACATGTAGGGGATATACACCTGCAGTCAATAGGAATGTAAACTATAAGTACATATAAGATGTTAATGGAGGTTATCTTTTTACACCCTACTGTATGTGCATAAACAATGCAATTCCACACCTCAATGGGTATGTTTAATCTCAAAATATTTGTTGGGACATATGTCCTATTGTTCTATAAATATCCGCATTTACTTTGATGCATGTGCCCTGTTCAAACACCACAATCTTGGTGGCCTGTTGCCACCAATCAATCCTGCATGCTGTTGGAATGTCCACTGTTCTATATATGCATGTGTTATGCTTGCTGTTCAACTGTTGGAACTCTGGTGTGTGGGGTTAATGGGAATATTACTGCATGCTGTTACAACTAATTTGGAATGCTGTTGGCTATGTTGTTATTAAATACACCTAAACACAGAATATATGGGAAGGCCGGTCCCAGTGGACCCACCTGTCCCACCTCAGCTGGCGATTGCACCTGGCACCAGCAGGTCCGGTGCCCAGCCCGGGCCACCCTCCTCCATTGGTCCTGTGCCACCTTCGGGTGGAAGCGCTGCATGGGATGGGGCTTGTCCCCCCTGTGCAAGAGTGGCCAGAGGAGGGCCACCTGTCACCCTCCGAGGGGTCCGGGCTGTGTTGCGTAGGGAGATCCAGCGTTCAATAACTGATCCCCTACGCCAGCTCAAGGCAAGAGTGACTCACGGGTGAGCCTGCCCCTCCTATGCAGCCCTCAGCACAGCCACCCTCCGGGCTGTGAAGGTGCAGTGGTGACTGCCCATGTGTGGGGATCTCAGTTCCACTGTTACCATCTGTGGGCTCATGGGCTTGCGATTTCCAAACATCCTTCCCCATCAATTGTGTTCACCCACCCCATGTGTCATATTCCGCCCCTGTATGCATCTTGTTTGTCTTGTCTGTTTACCTCCCCAACCTACCTCCCACAACATACCTACTTCCCCACCTCACATTCCACTCTCACCTGAAAAAAAAAAAAAAATGGACAATCTGCTCCCACGAAAAAATTACGCCCCATACATAGCTGCCCATTTTACACAACTGTCCGCTGAACACAGATACTGAAATTCAATTGGCACTACAACATACTTCATTGTCCTCACCCCTCTCTCAGGGGTGGAAGGTTTCAAAATTCCCTCCAAATTATTAGTATATGCACAGCTGTTACTGTTAAAGAAATGGACAGCTATGGACTTTCTCTACACCCGTCCTGCACATCCAGAGCTGTTTTCCCTACTGTCTTTCCCTCTTTGTGCCCCTTTTTCACCACTTTCCTATCTCCCTATTTTCTTTTCTTTCAAAGAAATTAGCGCAGAGGTTAGCAGGAGTAAGCACTTTTAAGCAGTAGTTAGCGGGCTTGCGTGAGTGTGCGCATGTGTGCGCTTAGCTAAGCTAAGCATCGCGTAAACCCGCTTACAACTGCTTAAAAGTGCCTTAGTCACCCTGCATATGAGGGGCCTTGTTCTGTTCAGCAGCAAAATAAAACACCACTGCCAGTCTCGAACCCCGGACCTTGGACACACTAGACTGCATGAAGCACCACTAGGCCATAGTAGATATACAGCAAGATGTTGCTGAAATATATATATCATGCATCAGAATGTGTGAATATAAAGGAAAGGTAGGAATGCCATAACACAGAACCTATTCTGTGGAACTATACCAGCAGTTGTTGTGGAATTGCATTACATGACTGTAATAACAGAACCAGACATTTTAGCAGTAAATACTGTTACAGCAGCACTTCACAACCCCCACACAGTATCATAGGAGGACAATCCCCACACAAATGTACAAAATACTAGTGTGTTCAAGGTACAGCAAGGATGTAGGTAGGCATACTCAGTACTGGACTTGTCCAGTTTTATGAGCATCCTGTGATAATGTCAACAAAATAAAAAGCACAAACACTGCAGAAGTGAGTACATTAATATCCACAGTATAGATGTACCCAAACAGTTCATGTGCCAAATGGAAACATCTCAATAACTACATATGTATGGCAGCTAATTGTAGATGTTGTAAAGAAACTCCATACTCCCATGTATCTTGTGTTAGCATTTCTAGGGGTGAGTACAATTCTACACTGCCAACTGTGTACTGGAAGAGGCAACATTCAGGTCTGAGTACAACATAGAAATAACTGGCTACATCCTTAGCAACATTTAGAAGAAATATACCAACCTTCTGACTAACACTATGGTGTCCACAGCAAACAAGCATGGGCCCCACTTTGGAAATCTGAAAGGCCTACGTCTACCTGACCTAGCAATTTATAGCATTGGGTTGCTATGACAGTGAGTACTGCAATTACCACAGAGCAGGCTGCATGCAATTACCAAATTGTGGCCACCAATTGGTGCAGAGGCCATCACATGCACATGTGCAGATACCTCTAAAAGCAGGCTGTACTTGCTGTCCACACATGCAATCATTTCACTGCAGCCATGGAGAGAGAGAGAGAGTGAGAGAGCAAGAAAGCAAGCAAGCAAGAAAGAGAGACACAGAGACACAGACAGACAGACACCAGCAACAACAGCAAAAAAAATCAACATTAAAAAAAAAAAAAAAAAATATATATATATATATATATATATATATATATATATATATATATATATAAAATTGTATTACTACACACACGGAACATTATAATACAAACCCATACAAAGTAAAGGTACGTAACTGATATGTATTTACTGGCATGTAGTAGATGTTTTTGAAGAGTACTCTACATACTTTGAATCATCCATATGTGGCAGCAGTACGTATCTATGCACAGATGCCCTGCATAACTACTGCCATGGAGAAGTCAGTGTGTAGGTGTGTGCAGTGGGATATGACTGTGATATATGTAGTTCAGCATTAAATTTCAAATACCTGATCCATGTTATCTCTGTTCTGTACAGTAGTGTGTACAATGGCTGTTTGGGGGAGTAGCACATACAGTTATATAAACAAGGATGACAGATTACCAAATGCATGATAGTCATATTAACGTGTAGCTTAGCATTGGCAACAGCTGTACCAGGCTAGTATGCTAGTCTAGTATTTGCAGCTATATATACACCCTCTAATATTACTGTGTGCTCACATGTGACACCTGTTCATGTTACAGCAAGGCCCAGCAGGTCAGCTGTGAGGTCCATGGACTTACAACAGTGTGGGCCTTGTGTGTGTATGGCACACACATACGGAGAGATCTGTCTGTGTCAGATATATTAACATCTGTACATGTGCATAGAGCAAGGGACATACTGCAACTGTTTGTGAAGGGTGGACATATATATGTTGTTGAAGGTTATGTGCATACTTCTATGTAGGTTGTAGTGTGTGGCAAACAAGACAGCAAACAGTGCTGGTATATGACATGTGGTGGTTAAACGCTGTGGGTATGAACTGTCAGGTTTACAGTGTTGCAGTCAGTGAGGCCTGCTAAAGCTACATGTGCTAAGAATACCTTCAATGCATTCCGCACAACACTGTGCAATATTACTACATAACAGTATACCTCGCAACCTTCACATAATTGATATTCCCACCATGAAAGGTGGACCGTATATGTGCCTATATGGATATCTATATGTACACCAATGTATGTTTATATTTATGTATATATATATATATATATATATATATATATATATATAGCGAAAGGGAGGGTCATATTTACTGTGACAGATGGCTGGTGACAAAGCCATGGACTCAAGCTCAATGTTGAAACTGCATTGGCATCCCTTCTGGCAAAAACTCTGTACCCATGAACTACCACATAGGTGGTAGTCTACTTAACACCGAAACTGTGATAAGAGACCATGGGACACAGGTGGACTGTAGTCTCCCCTTTGATAATCACAGTGACACACTAGTTATGTAATCTGTCTACCTGCCACACCTCATCACAACAGGTGTGTCATCCAGGGAAATATAGGTCAGTGTTCCCCTCTACTCATCACACATAAAGCCCATTATAGAGTATAATGCCCCGTGTGGTATGTACCTCACAAGACATCCACAGCAACTGGAAACGACAAAGACATACCTCACAAAGAGTAATACCAGCCTCAAACAGATGCCCTACGCAGACCATCTCACAAACCCACAACTACACTGTGTCGCATACCGCCTACCCAGAGGTGACCTCTGCCTAACATACTAAGCTATGTAAAAAACAGAGCTGTTGGACATGCTGCACTAAAACAGATCACAATCTCTACGTGCTACACGCTCTAGGGACCCAAACCTTCTGACCACAATAAACAGCACATGCTGGAGGGATAGATTCCCATCTCAGAGACATCCCATACTCTGTAACAAACTAACTATACATAGCAAACAAAGCTCCTAATTAGCAGTCATCAAAAATAATCATGAAGATTGTATGGGAGAAAGTGAATACACCCAGGCAATCGTCTCTGCTTGACAGGGACACGTGAAATGCAATGACCTGTGTGTCAAAGGCCAGGGTAGCATATGGCTAGGCTTCTATAGGCTCTAGGGCCAATAGCCTCTTACCTACCTATGAAGTGATACACACCCACATGTACTTCTTGCAATAATTGCTATGTGAGTTTGATTGAGTGTGATGGTGAATGTGTTTGTGAATGTGTCAGAGTTTGGTTTATGTGTGATAGCTTACTGGGAAACTGTTTCTGTCACTGTATTATGTGTTATAGCTGTGATCCCAGCAAAAGATGTGTATACAATTGTTAGGCTTAAAAAGCAGTATGCCATACATTCTGACATAGTCCCTTGTTGTCGACTGGGGTGCCCATTGTAGGCCAAAGCAGTACATGCATGCTTATTGAGTGTTAATGCTGGTGAATCCAACCCCTGTATGAACTGTACTACTACCTGAGGCTGTATGCCTAAACAGCACAGTATGGTGTACATCCACATTGATTGGAACCACTGTTCTGTGTGTTCCCTGTAGTTCTCACAGATTACATTCCTCAGGCATACAGTCTCGTAACTACTGACATACAGTACTGTAAGGTACACAGGTAAAGGTCACCTGTGTTGCCATACCTATGTGTCTGGTATGTATGTCTGATGTGTGCGTGTGTATGCCTGTACCATGGCCTCAGTCATATGTGTGTTACAGGATATAGGTGCGTATCTAGCAACATGTATAGTGTAGTACAGCAGTATGCCACCTATATTCACGAATGTGCGCATATGTTAGGCAGGGGTCTGCCATCAATGACTAGTGTGGTATACCGGTGATACTGTCACTGGACTTTACAATCATTGCAATGGATTACACTTTTCATGATGTATTAGCATGATATATACCTCCTGTGTCTAGGTTGTGCATTGTGTCGCATACAGTGTGTGCCATGCACTGTTGTATAGTACTACATATTGTTGTAAGTTTGTTGCTGAGCAAAACGTGGTTTGATATATAGAGTGTGCCAGGCACTGTCAGGCAGTTGTGGGTTGAGTACTGACATGTGGTACTGAAAGTGTGTAACTTCTGACAGCCAATAGGTTGCTATATATGGCAGTTAATTGATATCTGTGCATTAGAAATATATGTGTGCCTCATGACTTGCTCACACATATTGTTTCATTGTCTTCCAGGGTTATGTCCCACCATCATAATCCTGCCTATAGCACGGCGGAGAAAGAGGTCATAACATCCAGCCTGGTGCAGCAGTATGCCCTGCTGTTCTCTAGAACCAGCTAGGACCAGCATGAGCGGACTGCGCTGTGGCAAGAGCTTGTCCGTCGGGTAAATGACATAGGCATGCATAACCGGACATATGAGCAGGTACACTATCACTGCAGTGATTTAATTAGACATGTCCGGCAGCGTGCATCTGATATTCGTAGACAGCAGCTTGCCACAGGTGGGGGGGGGTAGCCATCCATTCCCCCCTCACCAGAGTGGAGGAGCTGCTCTGGAGCCAGGTGGCCCCTGGCCAACAACAACCCCAACAACTAACGTGTGTCATCATGGGGGCCAGAGTCACCCAGCAAGCTGACATGGAGCATGCAGGTAACATGGGATAGCTGTAACTACTGTTACCTCAATTGTTAGTGCATGCTTATGTGAGATGTGTTCTGTGTAGTTAGACGATGTGGTGCCTAGTGTTGTGCAATGGTAATAATTAGAAATACAATCTGTAGGCCTGTGACTGTCAACTGTTATACTACTGTATGATTACAAACACACAGTAGCAATGCCACAGTTGTTGCCACTGACAAAGTGTCTCATATCCTTGTAGATCCATCTGGTGTGACAGCAAGGCAGCCGATCCATGCTGGTGAGCGTGTTCTACCTTTAATACTGCTAATTAAATGTGCATGTCATAGGTGAGGTGTAGGCCATGTACACATAACACACATACGCATAATTCATGCTGTGCATGTTTGCTATGAGACTATGCACATCCCAGTAATGTGGGTAGCTGCTTAAAACACATTCAATACACAGAGCATTCCACACAATTGTGGCAACACTGATGTGGACATTGGATAGGCAGAGTCGATACACATGTACACAACATACACAACACTGTCATATGCAGTACACGTTAACATGCTACACATGGCGTATTCAGACGCCCACTGTAAGGTCACAGTATCCCACACTTCATCCACACAGCACACATAATATACCTGAGAGGTAGATGCCTCACATGTGGCTGTGCGACATTCTTCGACACATTACACATTCATGGTAGGCAATGCCCCCTATTGTGCACCTTACAAACCCATGTAACAACTGGCTGTGAAATGGTGAATGTAGCCATGGTACTGCAGTTCTGGTACAGCATGGTATGTGCCAGTCTGGCACACATTAGTAGCCTTGAGTGACCACATGATGCTGCATGATGATGGCTAATGGTAGTATACCCCATCCAGTTACAGTGACCACAGTACTACACATAGCATTACCTGCTATGCACCTCAGTGTTGTGTGTGTGCAAACATAGGCACCTATACACAATATACATAGCAATCACCATTTGTACAAGGTGACACATTTATGTCATGTAATGCTATTGAGTGTATAGGTCACATGACACACACTGTGTCTGTGTGATGTTTAATGTTGCAGTTGTGTTGTAGCATGCCATGTCATGTCTGGCACTGGCATGCCCACAATATGTCCTACACTCACCATAACCACTGTACAATGGCCATGTTGAGCAATGGTATTCCTTCAGGTAAACAAGCACCACTCATCCTGTGTGTATACATAGCATGCATGTGCTAATCCTATGTCCACAATTATCTGCTGAAGACACAGATGCTCTAATCAGAAATGGATATCTATCTGACACACAGACACACATCCAGCCATGGTATGTATACCTGTGAGAGATGGTGCACAGAACATTGCAGAGCTTATAATACTTGCACAGCACTATCGTGTCCATGTACGCAATGCGCTCCAGGGTGAGGTCAATCACTGAACAACAACACACATGCATCAAAGACATGTATAGTGTTACTGGCAAGGGCTGTCAACACCCGCACTGCATGCTGTTGGGAAACACACGTCCTGCATGCTGACACGTGTGATATAACTGTTTGCCTTGTGATACTGTACCCCACCATCACCCGCTATTGAGTATGTTCTGGATTGCTGGTGGTGTGTGCGTGTGTGTGTTTTAGTGATGAGTGCATTTGTGTGCATGTGTTCATGTGTGCATGCATGCCGACATCATGTACAGGTCGTAAAGTGTTTCCTCTCTTCCTCTCACAGGTGCTGACCTTGGGCTGGTTCACTGCAGCAGGGAAACTGATGTCACCGAGGAAAACAGTAATACTGATGATAGGTGTGCCGAGGCACAGGCACATTTCCAAACAAAAAGCTTTGCAAGTAAGGTTTGCCCGGCCAAACTATAAACATCCAAACACCAGCGGCCAGCAAAATGCTTTACCCACTGATGAAGGCTTGATAGCCAAAACCGGTTTGGAAGTATTTACCAGAAATATATGAAATAAACAACAGTTTTTAATCTTATTTTAGACTTCAGTGTTGTTGTATTGCATTTTGCTGGCCGCTGGTGTTTGAAGGCACAGGCATGTTTGCCAGGGTCTGTCGTTGGGCCACCAATCGACAGTACACAGCTGTCCACACCATCCATGCATACAACCATACTGCCAATACATCCATCACCAATGCCCATAGCTGAGGGACAGTGTACAGTTGGCATTGGCCAGGACAGTGTGGTATCCATGGCACATGCATCCCAACACAGCAGCCATACCCAGATGTCTGGAAGGGTACCACATAGGCAGATGTCCAGGGGTTCTCATAGGAGCACTGCTGCTCATCATGCCACTGGCAGATGTGCCACAGGTCTGACAATGTCACACATGTTCCAGGCTGTCATGGAGGCACAGGCACGTATGGAACGGTACACCAAACAGGGACTAAGGGCACATAACACTACCGTCATTGACAGTATCCATAACCTAGCAGGTGCCAGCCGTCATTACACTGATGTCACTGATAGACATTGGGGAGAGACATTAGATATCCTCCGCAATGTCATGTCCATGTGTCAGGACAGTGCAGGACGGTTGAGTCGTCAACGTGGACGTATGCCAGCAGCATCAGCAGTTGCTGCGGACATCCCTCAAGCCACAGCCGCTCCTGTAGTACCAGTACCAGCCCCAGCAATGTCAGGGGTGGGCTGTCCATAGAACATCCTAGAAGACCACGTGCATGTGGCTCTGGACAGTCCCAGCAGGGACCTGTGTCCAGTGTACATCCATCCACCTCTGGGAATAGTACCCAGTCTGGCTTAGTACCTGATAGTGTCAGTAGCACCCCTGCCAGGCACAGGTACCGTATCTGTGGCCAGAGATGGTGATCTGTGAAGCCTCACAGGTACAGTCTGTGGCTGTCCCACAAATACCCGTATATGGCAGCCACATGGTGGAACTGTGTGCATGCAGACACACACACACATACTCCAGACACCTAGGGCTAATACATACCCACACACATTAAATCAACATTGGCCCATTCCAGTATTCTTGCCCCTCACACACACATGTCAATTGGATGGCTCACTGTAGGCCTCTGGCAAACCAACAACACACCCTGTGCATATGATGAAACCTGTGCCACCTCCTGTCAACTGTAACATCGATGCAGGAACAGGCTACCATGGTGCTGATGCACAGGGTGTCTTTATAGCAATGTTAGCATGTTGTCAGCAGTACAGTGTAATGATATGCTTGAAGTTGTAGCTGAGCAGGCATGATGCATTAATGCTAGGATTGTCATTGTAGTGTTGTTTATACCAGTGTTGGTTCCAATTGTGTACTGTCCGGCCACGTGCCACTTGGCTGATGTGTGCAGTATTGGCAGCATGTGTTAGAGAGTGGACAGTATGTGTGGGATATGTGTAGCACAGATTTGCAGGTGTACAGTTGTGAACATGGTGGAGGTGCACTGTCTGCATGTACATGCATAGTGGACACATGGCCAGGGTGACATGCTCTGTATTACACAGTAACACTCCATAGTTTCTATTGGTGGCTAGTATGCATTGTGCTACACACATTTTGGAACCTGACTACACATGTGTCTATGACATGGTTTGACATTGTGCTGTGGGTGATACTGTTACTATCTGTCATTGTTTTGCATTCTGGTAGTATACATCACTTCCACAGCCTGACCATAACCAATCGTTAGATGATGTCTTGACAACCAACACAAAGATGTAGGACACACAGCAACATTTGGATCCTTCAGGTACTATACTATGTCAGTAACCACTGGTATTGACCTGCACCCATTACTGACACCACTCCTGTTTGGCATATAGCTCTCTTAGGTACAAGCAATCACAGTAGGGCTATGTCCGTCCACATCTGGTAATGCATACTGTGGCCTATAATGCATTCTCCAGATGACACACACACATCTTGCACAAGGATATCATACAGACAGATGCCTGTTGTCAAATCCATGCTGGAAAGCTATAAGCCAAACTAAGCATAGTCATCCACCTACACGGAACATATTATCCCCACAGTACCACATAGGTAGTAGCCAACAACATGATGAACAGGTACTGATGTGTACATGCAACCAAGTGTTATGTCATCTGTCCTTTGTTAATCACATTTCCAAAGGTATTTTGAGATCCCTCGATGGATTACATAAGCAATAAGGGGTCTGCAAGCATATCCACAAAGGTTGTTCAACACCTGTTATGAATAGTCATCACTGACAGACTTTGCTGCGTTTGAACAGGTCTGACATATACCTCGGCCATAGACCCTCACGCACACATTCCAATAGGAATCATAATGACTTTGTGTGACACAGATGACCTAGGCCAGGGATCACTGCAGTGGCTGGGCTTGTCACAAGCATACAGATGTGACCTAAGGTCTGGGAAGCAGCAGCACAGTCTGGCAAGGATGACAGCTGTGTTCTTGGAGAAAGCAGTGTTCCCACACATGCAATCATTGAGGTAACATGTACGTATATGTATTTGCCACACAGCTAGCTCACATGTGCAATGCATACTGATATGTCATACAGTAGTAAAAGCAAAACCCACAACACATTGACCAACAGTGTCACACACATACAGCACACACACTCAACAAATGCAGGATTCAAACCCATACCTAACTACTTCATGATACTAGAGGAGTACGCATTAACACAACGCGCTATACATATTACTGGGAGTTCTCTTTTCCACAGATATATTTGTAGGATGGTGACATCATCAGACTTGACAAAGGTTAGTTTACCACTTTTGAGGTGTTTCACTACTCTCCTAAAAGGTTGCTCCTTCCCAAGGAGACCACACACACACAGTTGTCCAGTGCAGGATTCAAACCCCTACCTTACTACTTCATGATACTACAGCAGCACACATTAATACGACACGCTATACACATTACTGGGAGTTATCCTTTCCACAGGTATATTTGTAGGATGGTGACATTATCAGACTATACGAAGTAGGTTACATTAGGCGACATTAGATGGCCTACATTGAAGGAATGTCTAAACACTTTGGCCATGTGATCATCAAAGGTGAGTTTACTATCTACCGGTGTCCCCAGGGCCATTATCACTTTCTCCGTACATGCTGGATTACCACCTATGTGGTAATTTGTGTGCACTTTGTATTACCCAAAGGGGATGACTATGCATTCTTTGCCATTCAGCTTGAGGGCATTGTTTTGACACCAGGTATCTGTCTCTGTAAGACACTTCAGGAGGATGTCTGTGTCAGCTGTACAGTCATTTATGACCACAGTTTCCATTCATCTGCAAACCTTTTCAGCCATACACCTGCCATGCTTGCCTGTACCTCTGAGCAGTATCTACTGAACAGGTGGGGTCCCTGGACCAAGACCTGTGTGATGCTATTTGTGACTGGCTTAGAGTTGGACATGGCACCCGCAACTATGAACATGTGTGTTTGATCTGTGAGCCACTTGGCCACCCATCCTGTGACATAGCTGTTAATGTTCAAGCTGGTACACTTGTCCATGATGACAGAGTGAGGAATACTGTGGTAAGCCCTTAGTGAGGTCCAGGTGGGCTGTGTGGACTATTTTCACCTCCATCTATGTTCATGGTAACTGTTTTAAATAAGTCAACTAGGTTTGGGAGCCAGGCTCTGCCTTTAACAAGGCAAAGTTGTGTAGAGTCCAGTGTCTGGAGATCTCCAATGTCTCAGTGTATGAGTTCCATGACAATTTGCTCAATAGCTCTGTAGACCCGGCTGAGTAGACATATTAGGCAAAGGTTTCCAGGTTCTATTTTGGCACACCATTTGTGGAGCTGGATGACTGTTATTGTATGCCATTCTTTGGGTACATAGCCTGTGGTACACTTGAGTCTGGACAGTGAATGTAGGTGAGGGTGTAGTTCCTTATGGACTTAGTGTAAGACACAGCCTGGGACAACATACAGTCACACTGATGCTATGTTCTTAGCTTTGGTGAGGGCTGCCTTTACCTGCATGTCCATGACGTCTGGGTCTCTGCATCCTTCTGTGATGGACACAGGCCCTTTTGGGGGTGATGGGGGAGTTTACACTGAACATGTCCCCCTGGGTGTGGGCAATGAAAGTTGGTTTGGTGTCTGTCATTCCTTTTTTCAGTAGCTGATAGCATATTTGGAAGTTGACACCTACATGTCTGGTGTAGCTACCGAAGGCTTTGTGGTTGTTATTCTTACATTCCTTGGTTATTTGTCTTTAGAAACCATCCTTGAATTATTTTATGAGTGATCATTGTTTCTTCCTGATAATGATCAGTGATGCCTTTCCTTTAGTGAAGTTGGATCTATCATGTGTTTGTTTCCTCCTTCTCTTGTCTAGCTTATTTATGGACTACACACACCTGCTTGTTGTCCTATTTTTGGAGGAGTGCATCTTGGTTTTATATGTGATGTCTCATAGGATGCACTTGTAAATGATTTTGCAGATTGCATACCATTATCCTATAGCAAGGGGCCTTCGGAACGTTCCACTTTGGTCTTGGGAAGTGTGCAGTTTGCTTTTGCAAATGTCTTCACAGGGGTTTCACTGACTGGGTGTGGGGGCAGGATGTGGATGTCCAGTGTGATTACTTAATGATCTGATATTACCAGCGGGGGGTTTATCTCTGTTGTGGAACATTGGCACCCCACGTTGGTGATAATCATGTCCAGTATGTTGTCACCTCTAGTGGGTGTGCTGACCAGCTGTTCCAGGGTGTTTTTCTTAACTCTTGGACACATTGGGCAAAGGACATTGTATACGAGTAATTCACCCACTCAGTGTTTGGGTAGTTGTAATCTCCTCATATAATGGTGTTTGATAGGACCTTTATATTTGCCATTGTTCTACAGAATACTGAGTGAGGTTCCTGAGACAAGGTACATGATCTGTAGCAGGCTACAGTCTGATGGGCAGCTTTGCCCAATGTTAGTTGCACTTGCATGGTCTCCAATGCCTCATGCTGTGCCAGTAACCTGAAGGTGTGGATATCCATAAGGTAAATGGCTACACCCCTTCCTTTTGTATTTAACTCGTGGTCTTGGGTCCAAAGGTCGGAGTGATTGTGAGTGTTTTACGTGGATCATATCCAACAGCTCTATGTTTGACATAGCTTTGTATGTTAGGCAGTGAACACCTCTGAGTAGGCGATATGCAAGGGAGCACAGATGGAGCATTTTGCGATGGTCTGTGTATGGCATGTATTTCAGGCCACTAATGGTCTTTGTGAGGTATTGCTGCTGGCTTTCCAGTTGTTGTAGTTGTCTTGTGAGGTACATAGCAGCAGTGGCGTTGTACTCTTTTATAGTTCTAGTGAGTGGTGAGTAGAGGGGAACAATGTCCTCTTCTATTCTGCATGAGACACATTTTGTGATGAGGTGTGCCACATAAGAGGGTTTCCTGACTACTGTGGGACTGTGCTTATCACAGTTGTCTCTTGTCACACTTACAGTGTGAAGTATACTACCAACTATGTTGTAGTTCTTGGCTACAGAGTTTTTAACAAAGGTGATGATAATGCACCTTTTGACATTGAGCTACAGCCCATGGCTTGGACAATAGCCATCTGTCTCAGTGAGGCCCTTTTGTAGGATGTCTACATCTTTAGTGTTTACAATGATGGCTCCTAGTTTGCAGTCCTCTGGAAACTTCAGTAGCCACAGGCCTTCCATGTTAATGTTGACTTCAGGGAAGTAGATACTACACAGCCTGGGAAGTTATCTAGTCCCATGGCTGCTGTGATACTGGCTTTGGAGAGTGTTTTTTACCTGTGCAGCCATGATGACAGCAACTTTGCAGTCTTCCATTATAGACATGTGCTCTTTCATGGGTGAGAGGGGGGTAAAGTTAACACTGATCCTACCTGTCAGGATGTTGGCAATATCAGTTGGCTCTGTACATTTAGTGCCACTGAGCTGTAACTTACAACAGATCTGAGTGTAACCATGACATGGACCTGTTGGGCAGGGATCTCCTGAGTAGACAGTATGGAACAGAGTACAGATTGGGTTACATTTCAGTCTTGTTGCATGGGGCAACCCTTTGAGGCCAGTAATCCTCTTGTTAAGGTACTTCATTGGTGTTTCTAGCTGCTGAACGTGCCTAGTCACATTCATCACAAGTGTGTTGTGGTACTCTCTGACAGGTCTGATTACTGCTGAGTAGTGGCAACCTCCTTTGACCTACATGCACAGACCTTGGCAGTTTGTGTGAACACAGCAGGATTTTCAGACCACTTTATGAATGTGTTTCTGGAAGTAGAGATGACTATACACATATGTCCATAAATTCACATCCATATTTAGCCTGTGTGTGAGCATGCCCGGTATGACCTTTCAGTATCTTCCTGCCTGACATTTGCTTTGTTTCTTTAAGTGTGTTTGCATGCCCAGTATGACCTTTCAGTGTGATGCTGAATGAAATCCACTACATTTGTTGGAGTGTGTGAGCACGCACAGTATACACATTTATACTATATGTGTATGGTAAATCAAGTTGTATTTTTACAGCAGGGCTCACCTTTGTGTCATAGATCAACAGGGATCACGCAGTGCCTGCAGGGCTTCCATGAGACACTTTGCATAGACTTATCAACATTTCTACATACGGAGGGGACAGCTATTCTTTGTACATTTCTACCCGTGGGCACATAGGATTGTTACTGTGGGTGTACATAGGATGTGGGTTTCACCTGACACTTACACACATTTGCTGTGCCTGCACTGCTATGTACAGGGCACCATTGCAGTCTGTACTGTTGCCTATCGTACTGGCTTGAGGCATACTACTGTACTACAGATCTTAGCGTCCAATGTCACTTATATTAGCTTGCGACTTCATAGCCTTCACAACGCCTGGCCTGATGTTCTCTGTCTGCATAGGCGTGTGGGGAAGGTTACCCATTTGACTCTTTAGGGGTATGATACAGCATTGCTTTATGTTTGCATTAGTGTACAATTGTCCTGCTGTGTCTGTGCCACTGAAATGCTATCATGGCTTAGTGGTTCAGTACTGTGACTATAGTGCACAATATCCTGGGTTCAAGCCCTGTCACTGCTTTTTATTTTCATGCTGGCCAGGCCAGACCAGACTACTTAAGGAACAGTAAAGCAGATATGAGCATGTTTAACTGACTTTGCTCAACTTGCCCAGCATTGCACGAGCAATTTTGTTTACATATACTAAATATTGGTGAAAGCTGCTTAGCACTGCTTTATAGGTTCATAGGTTCATACTAAGCTAACTGCCCTTGCAAGCCATTTTAAGCCTAGCCAATTATCCCTTGTGAGACTCAAACCCTGCACCTTGTGTTTGTAAGGCAAACACCTTAACCATTAGGCCACCCTCCCAACCCTTTATATTGCTTAAAACATGGCAATCATGCCTCAGGTGGTGCTGCAGGGCTGCCTATGTCAGATGCACATACTACATTGCCTATACATGTTTGGAAATAGGTAGTGTCAAGTTAGGCATCCCTTTTATTTTATGTGCGAGTCAGAGAGAGGTATCATTTCCATGTTTCCTACTGAGCCAGTGTATGTGCTATGCGTTGCCTCTTTGCCAAGGATAAGGCCTACTGGGGCAGGCTCAGGTTGTTCCTCTTCTGAGTCATGATGTGCCTGTGCAGGCCTTGGCAATGGTGGGGGGCTGTTTGGCCCTGCCCCATGCTGTTCCTGCTGCAGCTGTTTTCACGGGATCATATTGTGTAGCATGGCACATACCATAACAATTTGGGTACATGTAGTTGGTGAGTACTGCAAGGCTCCACCAGATGTGTCCAGGCACCGGAACCATGACTTGAACATCCCAAACACACGCTCGATTACATTTCGTGTTTGTGCGTGTGCCTCATTATGGAGTTCTTGTTCAGGTGTGTGTGCATTTCTGATGAGTGTCATCAGCCACGGTTCCAGTGCATATCCAGCATCCCCCACTAGGTGACCGTCAGGGATGTCCCCATTGGCAAATGTCTGGTACAGCTGCGACAGATGCCAGATATGGGAATCGTGGTAGCTTCCAGGGCAGCCAGTGCACACATTCAGTATTATGCCCTGGGCATAACACACGACCTGGCAGTTGATGGAGTGGAAGCCCTTGCATTTGATGTAGGCCCTACCCCACTCACCAGCTGGTGCTTTGATGTGTATGTGTGTGCCGTCAATTGTACCCACTACCTCAGGGTATTCCACTATTTGCTGGAAGAGATGCATATTGCTGGCTAATACCTCATGGGGATTGGGGAAATATACATGACCACCGACATGTGGTGACACAGCATTCAGGAACTGGTGCAGTACCCTTGATGCTGATGCCTGTGAAATCCTCATCATATCACCAGTTGGTCTCTGGAAGGTACCTGTTGCTAGTATTCTTAGGCCAACACATACCTTGGTTTCCACTGGGATGGGTTCCCCTCTGTTGGTTCTGTGGGTGAGGCGTGGCCTGCACAGCTCAACAATTTGATGCAGGAGGTCTCTGTCCACTCTATAGCGCTCCACTATCTCTAGCTCATGTAGCCCCTGGTAGGTTACCCTGGGTCTGTATACTCTCCTCCGTCTCCTCATGGTGGGTTGCTCAGCAGCATTCGCAATGGCACCACCCTCAGTATCTTAACAGCAATGGCAGCCCCTAACATTTTTGTGTCTCAGTTTAAGCTTTTTAAGTTTTCACTTCTCTTTGTTGACTGCAGTGTTTCTGAGAAAAACATGGGGGAATGTTGTTTGCAGAGTTTTAAGTGCTGGGCTTGGCTAGTGTACTGCCTGTGTAATTGGCTGATTCTGATTGATTTCACCTGGCAGATCTGCTAGTTCTCCTTGGTTTACTTCCTACTACTTCTTTTCCTTCCTTTTCCCTTTCTGTTTCCACAGGGGGCAGCGCCACACAAACACATGCACATGCACACAAGCTTACACAGGCTTAGGCGGGTGCACATTCATGTATACAAGCTTAGACGGCCTTACACAGGCTTACACAGGCGCACACAGGCTTAGACAGGTTTACACACGCACGCGCACACAGTGTAGGCAGCTTTGCAAGAAACTTTAGTGATAGCCACGGTGTACACCTTCGGTTTCTGGATTTCAGTTTAGACAACTGTAGACACACCTCTTTTAGTCCTGAGTAACTCACAGCAAACACATGCCACTCTGCTCCAATAAGCTTACAGTCTTTTTGATACATACCCCCTCATGATGTCACCCATCTTCTACTCTGTTACTCCCCTTATCCTACTCTTACACTCTAGGGACATGGTTCACATAGCAGGAAAAATTGGGATTCACTATCCTTATCCTCATTTTCATAGGATTGCCTACTAATGCTTGGTTACATCTCTCAGACTAAGCTTCCCCCCTTAGCAACCTCTACTCAGTAGCCATGTTGTCTTCAGCCTGCCATTCACTTGCATGGCAGATGAATATTTTGAATAAAATCCATATTTGTGGCTTTTATTTTTTGTTTTTCTGGTTTTTAGAGCACCGCACATTTGCGCGGCGCTACGCTTAAACATCGGAGACAGAGGAAAAAAATATATATTTTTTACTATTTTGTAACACATAAAATTGCCAATGGCCATATATCTGGCCATTGGCATGCTTCATCAACTGGATGCATCCTTTATTTGGAGCTGTCTTGGCTCCGTTTTGCTATTTGCAGAACGGTACTCAGTTGCCAACCGAGTACATTTCTGCAAACGACACTACTCTTACTTGGACAGGTTAGTGTTTCCTGGATCGCAAATTTACCTCATTTGCATAGCTTTCAGCAGCAAATGAGGTAATTTGCATAAACTAACCCTGTCCGTGCAAGAGTCGTTTTAGGAGCTCTCTTGCATGCCCCTGCCGGCTGTTCCTGGATCGCTCGGCAGACATGTTGGCTGCATGGAGTCTTACTCTACTCAGACTCCGTGCAAGCCTTCGTGAATCTGGCCCAGTATTTTATTCATGTTTGTAGAAAAATCACACATATTTTAAAGTTTTGGTGACGTTATAGTACATGCTATGTATAGATTTTTATTTAATTCGGCTTTGTAAGGGTATGGGTTAAACTGCTACGATATTTGAATGATATAATGTAAGTAATTACAGCTGATTGGTGCAGACAATATGTAATGGTATTTAAACTTTGTTTGGTGGTGTACCAGATAACTCTGAAGAAGCCAGACTTTGATTCTGGCGAAAGCGCTCAGTTATTTGGTACAAATAAAAGTATAGTGTATTACCTCGGTGGTCCGGATTTTTTATTTTTTTTCTTAATTGATGAGCCTTCTTTACTACATAACTCGTGTTTATCGACCAAAATAGATCCTCCTCAATGTGAACTCCCACAAATTTTGTACTCTTTACTCTTTCCACTATCTTGCATTAATCATGAGAGGAGAATGAGCTGGTTGCTTTTTCTTGAAGCCCACTATGATCTTCTTTGCTTTGTAGACATTAAGGTCAAGGTTGTACTTGGCACGCCAGCCAATCAGTGTGCTCACTTCCTCCCTATAGTGTTATTCATCTCCTTTACTGATGTAGCTCATGACTGTAGTGTGACTCACAAAACTGATTATGTGGTTGGTGTTGAATCTAGCTTAAACTCATTGTCAGTGCAGTAAACAGTAGTGGACTCAACATACAGCTTTAAGGTACTCCTGTGTTGATTGTGATGCTTTTCAAAGGGTTATTGCCTACACATACCCTTCGAGGTCTTTCAGTCCAGGATCCAGTTGAACATATGGGCGTTGATACCTAGATGAACAAGTTTTTCAATTAGCTGTTGTGGAATGACGGTATTGAATGTTGAACTGATCAATAAGCAGCATTCTAACAGTTATTCTTGTTCTGATAGCATGCCAATAAGAGATGCAGTGCAACTGAAATAGCATCCATTGTGGAGCGATTGGCATGATATGTGAACTGGAGTGGATCTAGTGCCACTGGACGGCTTGCTGTCACGTCTTTTTTGACTAACCTTTCGAGGCATTCCATAACGGTGGATGTGAGGGCTACTGGTCTGTAGTCACTAAAGCTTGACGGAGAGGATTTCTTTGGCAGTGGAAAAATATTTGTATTTTTGAAACATTTGAGTACCTTTGCTTGACCGAGAGAGATGCTAAATATATCCAAGAGTACAGTGCTTAGTTGTTCAGCACAGTTCTTTAACACCTTTCCCATGATGCTGTCTGGTCCTGCAGCCTTCCTAGGGTTCACCTGCTGTGGGATCCTTTTCACCTCTATTGAGTTTAGGCTGAGCACTTTGTCTCCTGGGTCTGTAGTGAGTTTCACTGCCTTGGAGCTGTTTCTCTCCTCTAACCTGCAGAAAAACATGTACAGCCTATCCAGGAATTCTGTGTTGTCCTTGCATTGGGCGGAAAGGGGTTGTATTCAGTTATGGCTTTTATTTCCTGCCACATATGCCAGGGGTCTCTCATGTCAGTGAAGTGGTTTTGGACTTTCTTTCCATAGGCCCTTTTTGCTTCCTTTATCCCCCTCTTCACATTTACCCTTGCCACACTGAGAGCTTCTAGGAATTCTGTGTTGTCCTTGCATTGGGCGGAAAGGGGTTTGTATTCAGTTATGGCTTTTATTCCCTGCCACATATGCCTGGGGTCTCTCATGTCAGTGAAGTGGTTCTGGCTTTCCATAGGCCCTTTTTGTTTCCTTTATCCCCCTCTTCACGTTTACCCTTGCTACACTGAGAGCTTCCTTGTTTTTTAATTTAAATGCCACATTATGTTCTTTCAGAAGCTCGTATACTTTGCTGGTGAGCCAGGGTTTTTGGTTTACTCTTATGAAATTTCTGTTGATGGTCACATCATCCACGCATTTAGCTATATATACCCTCACAGTTTCTGTGTATTCATCCAAGTTAATGTGCAGATCACCTGTTGCACCTTCTTTGAATATGCCCCAGTCTGTATTGTTAAAGCAATCTTGGGAGTGCTGTGAATGCTCCATTTTTCCATACCCCAATTTGCTTCACAGTGGGTTTTCCCCTTGACTGGTGCAGGTTTGTATGCTGGCATTAGCATGATGGTAAGGTGGTCTGAGCTGTCCAAGTGTGAGTACTGCACTGCTTTAGACGTCATCTTGATATTTGTGTATACTTCGTCCAAGGTGTTGCTACCACTTGTTGCAAATCCAACATGCTGGTAGTAGTTGGGCAATAATGACCTCAGATCTGCTTGATTGAAATCCTCTGCAATAATGTGTGCAAATTCTGGGTTCTTATTCTGCAGCTGATATACTGAGTTATACAGTATAGCCAGCGCCTCTTTAGGGTTTGCACTCGGTGGGATATACACCACTATGATGCTAACACCATTGAACTCTCTAGGCAGATAAAAAAAAAAAAGGTCCACATCTGACTGCTAAGAACTCCGTTTTCAGAGCAATGGCTTACGGCAGTCTCATAGTTTATGCACCAGCTATTGTTTACATACATGTAGACTCCACCTCCTCTAGATCTCCCACTGAGTGCTTGACCTCTGTCTGCATGAAAAAGGGTGAGCCCTTCCAGCTGGATTGCACTGTCATTAATGTTACTATGCAGACAAGTTTATGTAAACATAAGAACACAAGTATTTCTCATTTTGCTTTGTGGTATTTCCAGCCTTATGTAGTCCATCTTATTATCCACAGTGTGCATGTTTGCTAAAAGTAAGGATGGTAATGCAGGCCTGAAAGGATTTGCCTTTAGTCTAGCAAAGATTCCAGGACTTGATCCCCTTTTCCTGGATCTTTCACATCTTTTCCTCTTAATCTGTTTTTCCAGTATGTTGTAGATGAAAAAATATTTTGAGCTCTCTCTGCTTACTGCTTGGTGTGATGGATTTGAGGTGTTCTTAAGACACTCAGTCTTGCTGGCTGGATTCTGCTAAAATTCAGAGTCTGGTTATATTTGCATTCACAGTCTGTTGCATACAGAAACTTGCAGAATATACACTGATGAGAGAATATACTTTGCAGCACTTGTCTTTAAGAGCAGTAACCAATAACTTTTTATAATAAACCAAACGGAGACACGTTACAGCTTAAAAGTACTGTTCCAACTTTACTTCTCATATAGTACAGATGATGTGAGAGATATAACATTTACCTTAGGACTTGTGTCCCTACCATACCTCTAACATAGCTGGATTTATACAGCTCTTTATATACAGTTTTAGTCCTTTAGAAACAATACTAAGCTTCCTTGTTTAACAATGTCTTGTAAGAGACCAGCTTTTCTGACAGTGTGAATATCCTGTAACAGTGTCCTGATGTCCATGTAGAAAAACATATTTTTGAGGAAACACATTGTTCTGTATTCTATTTGGATCTGTGTATATGAACATATGTTCTTGTGCCAATGCTGATAAGCATATCCTGTTTTATGCAGAAAACATATTTTGAGAAAACACATTGTCAGAGATCAGCTTTTCTGACAGTGTAAACATCCTGTATTTTATTTGGATCTTTGTATAAAAACATCTGTTCTTGTGCCATATCCTGTTTATCATGCAGAAAACATATTTTTGAGAAAACACATTGTCACAGTGTCATAAACATATCCTGTTGTTTTAGGAAACGTATTGTGTCCATCCTGTTATTTTAGGAAACATATTGTGTCCATCTTTTATATATGCAGAAAAGCATGTCAGTGTTCTTTAAAAGCAGATTTTGCATTTTTGTTCTTGCATACATCATGTTTGAGTCTGTAAGGAAAAATGTCCATTCTTTAAAAGCAGATTTTGTATTTTTGCTCTTGCATACATCCTGTTTGAGTCTGTAAGGGAAAAATGTCCATTCAGCAGATTCCTTTTCCAAGCCATGGTCATTTAGTATGACTGCTGATCACATATTACTAAACTCTGTTTCTGCATTTAAGCAAGCCTTTTCTTTCAGCATATTTACAACATAATTAATTTCAGACTAATATTCATAAAATCTAACAATTCCCTCTGTTTTTAAACATACTCAAAACATTTTATATAGAAAACACATTAAGAAACAAACCTTTAGTTTGATACAACAAATCAAAATGCAATTTTACATAGTTAATACAATGATATTAAAGTATTACTACCAAAACTGAATGTATTTAACAACTTTTCCTTTTGCAGACCATTCTGTGAAAATATTTTATCAGTTATGAGCTGTGTCTGCTTTAATGTTATTTTTTTTAACAGGATCAATTTATTCTTTTGCAATCACAGAATTTAATTTATGACTTAGAACTGTTTCATTAACTCTTTGCAACTAGAAAAATTGAATGGTTCCTTGTGCGAAGTGGTAGAACAATCAAATTCTTCATCAAGCAAAGTCCAAGTTTCCCAAATAAATGGTAAAGCGTTGATGTATAATCTGTACAAGAACAAGTTTTTATTAGAAATCAAACGAACAGGGTAATAATACAGATGAGCGCTTTCACTAATGACAGCTTCAGATCTTTATAAAAAACAGTACAGTTCCATCCCTTATATAGTAATGCAATTAGTTTTCAATTGAGACAACTATATATAATTAAACAATTAAATAAAATCACTGACAAGTGCATAATTTTAAAGAGCCAGTATATATTCAGAGGTGTCTTGCAAAGTTGTTGTAAACAGAACAGGCTATCAAACACCTTAGATGCAGCTCATTTCTTTGTGTCATGGAACATATAAAATCTGTATAAATTATACTAAAATATTTGATTAATAAAATATCACGTGCATACTAAAAAAGTTAAATGCATCTGGAATATAATCTCAATGGAGTTCGTTGTTGTATTAAATATAATAGCGTCTTTTGGTTGAATATGAATGTCAGTAATATATGTAAAAGCGCTCCCAGTGCAAAAATCAACATGATCCTGTTTGATATATTTCATTGTTGTGATGCACGATCTGAATCTGTAGTTCAAGCATTCAGTGTTTAAAATATTACAAATATGCCAGGCAGTATTGGTTTAAATAAAAGAGTGAATAAAATATAAAATATATATATATACATACTATGATTATATATATATATATATATATATATTATATACATATACCTTTGGTTCATACATATTTGTTTACATCATCATATATACATTGCATTCATATATTTATTCATTCACGTATTAATACACACATATATATATATATATATATATATACACACACCTACATGGCATATTTCATGTGCATATTTTCATTTAGCTATATGCATGAGCACACAAACGTTTAGTTATGAACACATATTTATTTATGGGTATTAGTGATTAATTCAATCATAGTATGTATATATATATTTTATATTTTATTCACTCTTTTATTTAAACCAATACTGCCTGGCATATTTGTAATATTTTAAACACTGAATGCTTGAACTACAGATTCAGATCGTGCATCACAACAACGAAATATATCAAACAGGATCATGTTGATTTTTTTGCACTGGGAGCGTCTTTATACATATATTACTGACATTCATATTCAACCAAAAGACGCTATTATATTTAATACAACAACAAACTCCATTGAGATTATATTCCAGATGCATTTAACTTTTTTAGTATGCACGTGATATTTTATTAATCAAATATTTTAGTATAATTTATACAGATTTTATATGTTCCATGACACAAAGAAATGAGCTGCATCTAAGGTGTTTGATAGCCTGTTCTGTTTACAACAACTTTGCAAGACACCTCTGAATATATACTGGCTCTTTTAAAATTATGCACTTGTCAGTGATTTTATTTAATTGTTTAATTATATATAGTTGTCTCAATTGAAAACTAATTGCATTACTATATAAGGGATGGAACTGTACTGTTTTTATAAAGATCTGAAGAAGCTAGTCATTAGTGAAAGCGCTCATCTGTATTATTACCCTGTTCGTTTGATTTCTAATAAAAACTTGTTCTTGTACAGATTATACATCAATGCTTTACCATTTATTTGGGAAACTTGGACTTTGCTTGATGAAGAATTTGTGATTGTTTTGCTACCCACTTCGCACACAAGGAACCATTCAATTTTTCTAGTTTACCTGACTTTTGTGGTACCAGTGTGTTAATCCGACGGGCCGTTAACCTTTACGTAAACTCTTTGCAACTGTTGAATTAACTATAAGAGACAGTAACCATGTGCTATTGCAAGCATTTATACACTACTGAAAACACACAGTTTTAACCATAACATTGTGATCATGTCTTTGAAATGCTCATTAACATCTTGGTAAAATACTGAACTGGGCTTAGATAATAAATATTTGAAAGCAATTATTTTACTGGGGTAATACCAGTGATATTACAACTTGACAAATTAGTTTTGAACTTATTACAATGTATCCTGATCAGTATGTATTTACACAGACTGTTTGCTATTTATGCATTTCAATCTAGTAGGTATCCTGGACCCATTGTTTTCTTTAAATATGTTTTTTTTTCACACATATTCATTACTAGACATTAATTTCATTTGTACTGAATTTTTCTGCATTTGTACATACAAAGACTATCATTTGCACTGACATTTTCTACATTTGTATATACAAAGACTATAAAGTACATTTAGTCTAATCTTACAAATTTAATAACATTAATATTAAGCAAAATCTTGGAAAATGTTTATGTCTCTTTAGAAATATCTAGTGGAATTGATACCATATCCATATGTCCTGTTATTTTAAACTACATACTCAGCAATTAAAAATATTCATGCTTTTTTATACCAACATTGTTTTGCCAAAAACATATTGAAATAGTGACCAATCTTGTTTAATTTTTTACATATCTTTACTCTCTCTTGTATAGCTGTAATCAGTTTTAAGCCATCTCTTGTTTTTTAAACCATCTCTTGTATAGCTTTACAGTTTAACAGGTTGTAAATACAATTTAATACTAAACAATACAATAATAACCATTATGATAGCTATTAACAACTTGTAAAATATCTTATCCTGTCAGGTTTAATCCAGTTTTCCAGTATTTCTAATACACTAATACCTGGTTTTCCCCCATAAAAGAGTATTGTCAAGAAGGAATTAGATATTTTTTCCTCTAGCTTTATTTCAGACCCTTGTTGTTTATTTTTTCTGTAGCTTTATTTCAGACCCTTTTTGTTTATTTTTTCTATAGCTTTATTTCAGACCCTTGTTGTTTATTTTTTCTGTAGCTTTATTTCAGACCCTTGTTGTTTATTTTTTCTGTAGCTTTATTTCAGACCCTTGTGCAGTACTGCTTATACAGTCAGTGTAAAACTGAGAAAGTGCCCCTCCCCTTATACAGTCAGTGTAAAACTGAGAAAGTACCCCTCCCCTGTAGTACTTCAGCACTGTTTACCTGCCCTATGCTGTGAGAATAGAATGTATGTCAGCCCAACACTTTGGTTATACATTTATTTTATTAGGTTACTCAATAAAGCTTTCACTGTATATTACCTCTAGTAGGTATTTACACCCTCCTGCACAATTGATTTGAACTGTATATATACTACAACCCATTTGCTGGCTGTACTTGATGCAACTGAGTTTTTTTTCTTCTCTTTTAACATTTACTTGCAAACAGATTATCAGTGACATCTATGCACAATTGTGGCATTTTATGACAATTACTAAATAGTGTTGCTTGTAAACATTTTAACAAGTATGTTTTAATAACAATTATGCTTTAGAAAAACTCAAGCTACTTGCCTGGCAATCAGTCTTGTTGTTTATCTTATCCTTCCAGCATTTCCTGTAACTATTCATTCAGTCTAGGAAGGTCAGAGCTCACATTTCATACTCTGTAAACTATAGTTAAATCTTTTAGCATTTTTCCTTTAATGTGATTGTGATTTGCATAACTATGCATTTATACAACATAAATAGACATTATTTTACAATTACCTTACATGGATTTCAGTATTTTTTTTTTATTTATTTAACTATTTAACTGTCCTGCCATTAATTTTACAAAAACTGTTTGACTAATACCATCTGTGATTTTCTTTTTAAAATTCAGAATTTTAACTGTTTGGTGTTACTATATAATTATAAACAAATTGTAAAAAACAAAATAAATATTAGTTTAACCAACACATTTATATTTATATTATTTATATTTGCTAATGTCTGCCTTTTACTTTTGTGTATTGTAAACAAATGTACTCTAGATGAAAAGAACACACATGCATGTCTGTCTTGTATCTGTATATCTTTATACAAGCATGTCAGTCTTGTGACTTTAAAACTTTATTCTTATTAACTATTTTTATTTAATTTTTATACACTAGAACAGTTTTGTTTACCTTTTGACTATGCTAATGAATGGCATTCATATGCTTTACTTTACTGTAGTACTGATAGATGTCTTAAGTAAAACATTTAAGAATGATTTGTCCAGACATCAGATCCTACCATGTATGTTTAACCATTTTCAAAACATAAACATATTATAAAATATATTTCTTTTGCACAGATTAACTGTGTATGCAGGAAGTTCCCAGTCTCTGTCAGTTCAGCTAATTTATTTCCTTTATCCTGCAACTGCTGTTGAATTTCCTTATAGTCTGCTTGATATGTCTCAGGAGCCTGTTCTGCTGAATCTGAAACTCCTATGCACTTTTGAAAAGATGTGTGTATAACTTGTCTAAGCTTCCTGAACTCATTGTGTCTGTCTTTTAGAAGTGTACTACATTCTTTTGTAACAAAATGTACTAGGGGTACTATCAGTAACTGATTTGACTCACATGTGGTGACAGGACATAACTGTTCAACATCAGAATGTAATGGAACACTTTACCCTTAGTTAATTCTTCAGATCTGTCTTTACAGTCTATTTTTTAGCAATATGATGCAATATTATTTTATGGTATAATACACAAAATGCAGTTTTTGTTGAATCACACAATAAACATTTGTCATATTCCACATGGTTTTCTTTGAGATACCAGTCAAATATTGTAATACATTTGCATAATGCCTTACTATCAACCTGCCCTAATAAGGTTTTACATGTACTAATGTGCTGTGTATACCAACATAGCAATTTTTTACATTTGCTTAAATTATGCATGAAAATATCCATACTGTCTAATCTAATATCCAAGACTGTTTAATATCCAAACTGTCGACTAGCAACCATACTAAAAAATGTGACATAGAAAAAAGTCTTACCAGTGAGCAAGAAAACAGGTGATCAGGCTGTTGTTGCAGATGGCTGGAAATTTTTCAAAGTCACTTGAGAAGCTGGGAAAGCACAACAGGCAGTGAACTATTGGGCTAGTGGATATCCCCCTTTTCTTGAAGAATTTATGGCACTGCGAATTTCTTGAACTAGTCTCACTCCGGATTGTAGACGTCTAAAAAACTTTACTACTGCAAGCTGCATAAACTGGAATACTTCTGTTTAGGATTTACACATACATACAAATGTTAGTTACTGCAATTTGACTGAAGTGACCCTCTGCAGGGCTTACCATCACTCCTCCTGTGTTTGAATGCAGATTGTAGGTTCAAATGCAGGCTAGCTTGCCATTGAAAAAATTATATGGTGCTAGTCACTCAGCTGCCTCGCCATTGAAAAAATATTTTGAGCTCTCTCTGCTTACTGCTTGGTGTGATGGATTTGAGGTGTTCTTAAGACACTCAGTCTTGCTGGCTGGATTCTGCTAAAATTCAGAGTCTGGTTATATTTGCATTCACAGTCTGTTGCATACAGAAACTTGCAGAATATACACTGATGAGAGAATATACTTTGCAGCACTTGTCTAAGAGCAGTAACCAATAACTTTTTATAATAAACCAAACGGAAACACGTTACAGTTTAAAAGTACTGTTCCAACTTTACTTCTCATATAGTACAGATGATGTGAGAGATATAACATTTACCTTAGGACTTGTGTCCCTACCATACCTCTAACATAGCTGGATTTATACAGCTCTTTATATACAGTTTTAGTCCTGTAGAAACAATACTAAGCTTCCTTGTTTAACAATGTCTTGTAAGAGACCAGCTTTTCTGACGGTGTGAATATCCTGTAACAGTGTCCTGATGTCCATGTAGAAAAACATATTTTTGAGGAAACACATTGTTCTGTATTCTATTTGGATCTGTGTATATGAACATATGTTCTTGTGCCAATGCTGATAAGCATATCCTGTTTTTTATGCAGAAAAACATATTTTTGAGAAAACACACTGTCAGAGATCAGCTTTTCTGACAGTGTGAACATCCTGTATTTTATTTGGATCTTTGTATAAAAAACATCTGTTCTTGTGCCATATCCTGTTTTTCATGCAGAAAAACATATTTTTGAGAAAACACATTTGTCACAGTGTCATAAACCTATCCTGTTGTTTTAGGAAACATATTGTGTCCATCCTGTTATTTTAGGAAACATATTGTGTCCATCTTTTATATATGCAGAAAAGCATGTCAGTGTTCTTTAAAAGCAGATTTTGCATTTTTGTTCTTGCATACATCCTGTTTGAGTCTGTAAGGGAAAAATGTCCATTCTTTAAAAGCAGATTTTGTATTTTTGCTCTTGCATACATCCTGTTTGAGTCTGCAAGGGAAAAATGTCCATTCAGCAGATTCCTTTTCCAAGCCATGGTCATTTAGTATGACTGCTGATCACATATTACTAAACTCTGTTTCTGCATTTAAGCAAGCCTTTTCTTTCAGCATATTTACAACATAATTAATTTCAGACTAATATTCATAAAATCTAACAGTAGAAGCTCTTTTTACCTGTTTGTGGCACTTTGGGCCATGTTGTTTAAGAATACAAAGGTCGTGGAGTATTTATTGTAGGCCCCACAAACTGTGCAGGCAGCAGTTCATCCATCCAGTTGCACAGCAAGCTTAGCTGCTTGATTTCCAGCAAGTTCTATCATAAGTAACTATCTTCTTTTACAGCCTCAAAACTGCTTTTTCCATATTTTTTTGTTAGAGAAGAAGACAAATACTGCACATCTCTCTGTTGAGCCGACAAAGCTGCTTCCTCATTGGGAGTTGCCCATTAAAAAAACTCCCAGTCTGTATTAATTCTACCATGCACAGAAAGGCATCAGTTTTAAAATGCTCTAATATCGTTTCCCTGCAATTAAATGCAAAAGAAAATGTTCAGCTCAGCTTGGTAAAATCAGTTTCCTGTACCCATTTTTATCAATTCTACTAAGCACAGAAAAGTATCTATAGGCTGTACTAATTAATAGAGTGTTAAAACTGCTGTGCGACATAACAGTTCCACTACTCAGAGAATAGTTAGAACATTGGTTGTGTGTGTTCTACATTAGGAGTACATCAAATAGCATTTAAAAATATAACAAAGTAAAACATTCTTATTGGTTACATCTTGCTATAACTTCTCAATACTGGACATCCCAGAAGAGCACCAATCAAAACCCTTCAGCTGCATGACAAGCTCCAGTCAACGGTGCACCAATATTTACAAAGGACATGGCATCACAGCACCGCACTTAGCAATGAATACAATACAGCTGTATGTTAAATGGTGAAGCAACAAAGCCTCAAAAGGTATTTTTTGAACTCTAAGCATCACAGAATAGAGCTTGAAATCAAGGCCATGTTGCTTACCCACTAAATAGTACAGCACGTGATACATGCAAACAATGGGAATTGCATAACAGCGGCAGTGATTCAAAACAATGTTGCTCCAGTATTAAATATTGTATCAAATAGCTGTGGACACAAAATGAAATATTTCTATTGTTCACACTTCACTATACCATCTCAGTACTCAGCACTGCAGAATATATGTCAATTAAAATTATGCTGCTGTATTCTTGCCTTGTCATTTTATAGCGGCCAACTAATTATATGAAATCATATGGCATGATAAAACAGCACTTGTTAATCAACACTACATTTCTGTATGTTGCTTCCCTATTATATGTCACCATTTCAAACATTTGCAAGCATGTAAATAAAGTAAAACATATATATTAATGCAGCACACCAAATGGTAAAATGGTGTGCCATACCACCACTTTGCTGCACGCTGAAGTACCACTACTTGTGGTACACCAACTAGCGTTCAGCACCTACAAATGCTTGCTTTTATTGTATGCGATTCCTCTGTTACACAAGTCTGGGAAGGAGGGAAGACTTTTTTTTTTTTTTTTTTTTAGATATGCAGAGTGTTCAAGCAAATTCACTCCAGGAACACAAGTATCTGACTTTATGCATAAGCCAAGGCAAAGGATTGGTTTGTTTTTATATTACAGGAGACTTGTACTGTTGAGGATGCTGAGAAAGTAAAAGAGCTAACTGCACTGTTAAAGATGAGGAATGCAGAGAGGACCAGCTATTGTGAAGAGCGACAGAAAGCAGGTACTTGTAACATCTTTGTATGTCCACAGGAAAGAGAACATGTGGAACACTTGTATTTTTTGTCCACAGATATTGCTAACTCCAGTATGTACCCATGCAACAAAAGTAGAGTGATCACATAAGCTTTGACATAATACCTGCAACACTTACCAGTGCAAACTAAGATCCAATCAGTTATGCTATTTCTGGCAGACACTTTGTTGGTTATCAAAGTAGTGATAAGCTACGCTGACTATGTCCAAAAAGTCTGAATAAGAGATGGATAAGAGTCAAAGCCACAGGACCAATCAATAGTAATAACACCAAGTCTTACCCCCCCCCCTTTTATTTTGTTAGCCAATAAAGACGGTCCTTTATTAGTTTAGGTGCAATTCAGAAAAAGGACAAGTGGATCAGTGTAAAGGATCTAAATTTACTAATTTTGACCAGCTAAGAGGGTGCCAGTCTGGTGTTTCCAAAAGGTGGTCTGTTTAACCATTAAAGGTAATGTCACTGATTAAGGTATTCCTCCTGACCCTATGTAATTTCTGACTGTGGATACTGTAACACCAAGCCACAATAGAACTGTTCTTATATAAACATCTACATGCAAGTTTACTGACACTGTCATTGTTTCATGTAAGCATAGTTATAATGAAGAACCTTGCCGAGTATTAACTGTAATCAGTTAAAATACATGCCTGTTCTGTGAAATAGTAGAACCCCATACTAAGCTGGCCATTGTTTCCTTTTGCTTGACCAGTAGACTACACTGCATGTAGCAGGTATTTAGTCTCAGGAAATGACAGTAAAACTGTTTTACTTGCATCTTTTTGTTAATTGCTTTTTTTTCTGGCTATATAGTGATTGCAAGCAATACTGTTCTGAGGTACTGTTTAATCCCATGAATTATATTAAGTGATTGTGTTACATTGTGCCTATCAGTGTGGTGCCATGTTCTGATAATTTGTGCAATGCAGCAGTATTCATACAGCATTACTGTGGTTCTCTTATCAGCATGCTTTCTGTTACAACTACTTTGAGCTTGCACATGTACTTTTTTAACATCACTCTATTCTCATTATTTCCCCTTTATTCTCCAGCTATGACTTACACTAGTCCTTCCACCATCTCTTTTTTGTATAAGTACTAAATCTATTGCCTCAATATCATTTTACAGCTTAGCAGAGTTTTATTTTTCTTCCTTCCATTTCAGAGCCTGTAGTCACTACATCTACACACAAGTTTACTGAGATGTTGTCATTGCTTCATGTAAACATAGTTATCATGAAGAACCTTGCCATGTATTAACTAACTTTAATCAGTTAAATACATGCCTGCTCTGTGAAATAGTAGGACCCCTTTCTAAGTTGGCCACCATTTCCTTTTGCTTGACCAGTAGACTATACTGCATGTGACAGGTATTTAGTCTCAGGAAATGACAGTAAACCTATTTTATTTGCAGCTCTTTTTAATTACTTTGGCTATAGAGTGATTGCACTCAGTTATACACTGACCTATAAAATGACTTGAGGTTGGGTAGCCCACTACATTTGATCTTGCTTCCCTACCCCCAATTCCAACCCACCACTGCTTAGTCTAATATTATATATCCTACATAAACATTTCACGTGTGACTCTTTTTCCAAAGCCCTCCCCCAATCACTTTACTACTTCTATGCATACAATTATGTTTTTTGTTTCTACTTCCTTAACTCTTTTTTATTTCTTGCCCCATTCCAAACTATTTTTCCCCTACCATACTGCCTTGCACTGAATCCATTTAATCACACCCTCCTTAATAGTAGCTATCTATTCCACAGTGTTCTTGCCTTTAATACCCTATATTCCTATTTTCCAGAGAAGATACTAGGACAACCTACCACTCTTCTTTTATAAACATATACTTTCTTGGACTGGCTGTACCTGCTCCATTCACCCTCCTCCACTCTGGCTCACACTCCACTCCCCTACCCCATCTCCAAATCCCAACCACTCCCACTATCCCTAATTTTAAACATATCCACAAAACAACCCCCCTTAACTACTCTTCCAATCACATTAGTCTTGCACATAATTGCCAATTAGCCATGTATTATAACACAGATTGCTTTTCTTAACCTCAATACAACCCATTCCTATAGCAGCCACATCCTCAATAGCTACTCTCTATACCATTCACCGACACACAATTCCAAATTAAATACAAACAATGTTGCTCCAACACTTTTTACTATTTATTCTGCTATTACCTCTTACCTTTCTACTTTTTATCAAACACAACAGATTACAACAGGTCATAACTATCTACTCCCCCACTAACCCACTCAACACCACACCCTATACTTCTTTAAACAACATCATATCTCCATGCCTTAACAAGAGCTCTAATACAGAACTATTCACATTTAAATATACACACACTCAGTTAACACATTTACTGCATAAATATGTTAAATTAGTAACCAGACTCACACACCTATTTTTATTCAGTTCTACCATGATCAAGCTACGTGGTGACATGCATCCTATTCCAGGACCTCAACCCCTTAATTAAACCCCTCTCACTCCAAAAAACCCTTACTTCCCAAACATCACTAAACTCCCAACAAAGTAGCTCCAATCTCTTAATATTAAACATGAACCTAAGAAGCCTTCGAAATAAAATGCATGCATTTCATGGACTATCATCCAATAATCTCCCGAATTAGCAGTCCTAACAGAAATGTGGCTAAAACCCCACATACTGGATAGTGAAATTCTAACCCATGGTTATAACATCCACAAACATGACAGGATTCAAATGAGGTGGTGGCACAGCTGTAATATACAAGAATACTATCAAACTAGAAAGAGTTCAAATCAACCCCCAGACCAATTGAATTCTGAAGTTCTAATCACCCACCTTCAACTAAACTCCAACACATAGTTATATATACACCCTCAGGTAACAACCCATACATTATTGAAGACATTAATGGTGTGCCTTAACTTTTAGTCAAGAAACAATAATAATGGGGGGATTTCAACATGGACTGGTATACCTGTTCCTTGGAAAATCACTCCTATTTTATTAACCTCCATGGTTTCTGTCAAATTATACAATCCCCTACCAGATTTGACAAACGTAGCAAAAAAGAATCAATCCTAGACTAGACACTGACAAACAAGACTTCTCTCTGTTACCAATCTGTCTGTCTCCCTGACAGTCCAAGTGATCACCTACCCACTTTTCTTGGGTACCACATTTACCCTACTAAAAATATAATTTACAAACTTGCCCACAAGACATTTCTCCCCTTAAGTCTTAAATCCCTCCTGCAACAATGTGACTGGTCCTCTAAAATATCTGCACCTTGACTCAGCTGTTCAGTATTTCAATGACAAATTCCTCAATATCCTAAACAACATAGCTCTCCATAGAAAGACCCATTTTAACTTCAAACACACACCATGGCTTACCAATGACACCAAGCAGCTCCTCAAATAGAGAGATGGAGCCTGGTCCCTATACCACAAAACCAAAAATCAAGACTCCCTTTCTTACTTACCATCAATATGCAACCTTGCCAAAAACAAATCAGGCATGACAAAAAGCTATACTATACAACAATACAACAAAAACACCAACCCACCGCCCCAGAAATTTTTGAGAGCCAAACTACTAAAAAAGCACAGTTGTGTACACATCATAAATGTAGATGTTAAGAGTGTATTCACTGTTGCAGTCATCACATTTGGGTTATCTGCCTGCAGGTAGCCATCAGTCGGCCCAAATACCAGAGTCTTGGGATTTCTGCTTTGGATGCTGTCGCCTTTTCCATGATGTTAGGTCGTCAGGGGTATAAAACATGCAGCCGATGCCATTACATCAGTTTTTCTTGCCCCAGATGTCAGTAGCCCTCAAAATAGGAAGCAATTACATGGTGTGGAACACCTCCAGTAAAAAGTAAACACCATTGCCATAGGATATGGCCAAAAAAGAGGATAGGTAGAAAGTATAGAAAAAACAGGGGGTTGGAGGGAGGGTAATCAGGACTGCAACAGTGAATACACTCTAATATCTACATTTATGGTAAGTGTACACAAACTGTACTATGTTCATGTTTCACTGTTGCAGTCATCACATTTGGGTTGATTCCCAAAGCTAAGGAAGGGTGGAGGCAGTCAAGAAGTTTTAGGGCTGGCTAGCAGGCCTTGTAAGACTGCTGTAGCAAATCCAGCACTAAATTTAGAACAGATAGGTAAGTGGTAATGCTTGGTGAAGGTGTGTACTGAACTCCAGGATGCAGCTTTCAGGATGTCCCTGGTAGGGACTCCCCTGAGAAATGCTGTAGAGGTTGAGGTAGCCCTGGTGGAATGGGTTCTGATCCCCTGTGGGGTAGGTTTTCCATGGTGTTTGCAGCAGAAATGGATGCAGTATGCTATCCATTTGGAGATGGTTTGCTTTGAAATGGCCTTGCTCTCTGCCCCTGTAGCAAAGCTGACTAGCAGAGTGCAGGATCCTTTCCCCTTTATTCTGAGGATTAGGGAAAAAGGTTGGTAAATGGATGGATTGATTTAAAGTCACACTGGATACCACCTTGGGCATAAATGATGGGTTAGTCCCGAGGGAAACCCTGTCCGCATGGAAGATAATGAAGGGTTCCACAGCCATAAGGGCCTGTAACTCAGACACTCTTCTTGCTGAAGTGATGGCTAGAATTAAGGCTGTTTTCCAAGAGAGGAATTTTAACTCTGCTGTAGCAGCAGGCTCAAAAGGGGGAAGCGTGAGCTTCTCTAGTACAAAGTTAAGGTCCCAGGCAGGAGTGGGAGCTCTCCCCGGGGGTCTTAAATTATTAGCTCCTCTCAGGAACTGTTTGACCAGAGGGTGAGAGAAGAGGGGTGGCTCAGTACTGTAATGAATTGAGATGGCAGAGGCATGAATCTTAATTGATGAGAAGGATAGGCCTTTGTGGAGCAGCTCTGCTAGATAATCTAGGATTTGAGGTAAGGTGGGCATGGCTGTGTCATTTCCCTGAGACTGCTCCAAGAACAGTATATTTTCCATTTTTCTGAATATTACTTCCTAGTACTAGGTCTCCTGGCCTCAAGGATGACATCCAGCATCTGTTTGCTGAGGGTTGCTGGTGATGTATTCAGGGAATAAGCCAGGCTGCTAGGTTCAAGGTTTGCAGCCGAGGATGCAAAATCTGGCCCTTCCTGCTGGGACAGCAGAGAGGGGGGTCAGATGCAGGTGCCAGGGTGGCACTGTTGTCAGACTGCATAAAAGTGGGTACCAGTGCTAGCGTGGCCAGTCTGGTGCAATAAGGATTGTCCTTGGCCTGTCCTGTTTGATCTTGAGTAGTACTTTCGAGAGGAGGGGCAGAGGGGAAAGGCGTAGATTGAGAGGTTTTCCCATGTAAAGGATAGGGCATCCACTTTCCATGCTTGGCTGTGGGGAGTTCTGGTGCAAAAGTTGCTCAATTGATGGTTTGGGGGGAAGCAAAGAGGTCCACCTCTGGTGTCCCCCACCTGTGGAGTAGAAGCTTGAATGAGTTTGTTCCAGTTTCCACTCATGTGGGACCATTAGATTTCTGCTTAAGTTGTCTGCCAGTGAATTTTGTTTGCCTGGCAAGACTTGAGCTTGCAGATGCACTTGGTTGCTCAAGGCTGTGTTCCACAGAGCCATGGCTAATCTGCAGAGTGGGTAGGAATGAGTTCTCCCCTGCTTGTTTACGTACCACATAAAGTACAGTTTTGTACCTACCATAAATGTAGATGTTCGAAGATCCACATTGCTGCAGTCCTTACATGGTAGTCCGCTGTCCTCGGTGTTCCCGAATACCCAAAAAAGAACGTAGGCGGTCAGGGTCAAAGCGACATCAGGGCGTCAGGGCGTCAGGGGGCAATGGCGCGGCGTCATCATCGATATCATCTTTTCTTTCTTGTCAGAAGGCCCTGAAAGGAAAGGGCCCTAAAAAAAAAGGCCAAAAACAACCAACCAACCAACCACAAACAACCTAACCATATTTTTACCAAATTTACCAAACCACACAGCCACCTCTAACTACAGAGGAGGGAGGAGGGAGGGCAACATGAATGTGGATCTTCTTGAACATCTACATTTATGATAGGTACAAAACTGTACAATGTTCTTCATCTCACATTGCTGCAATTCTTCTCTGGTGGGTAGAATCCAAAAGAGGTAGTAAAGGAGGATGCAAAAACTATAAAAAAAAGCGAGCTGCCAAAATGCCCTAAAATTAAAATTGCAAAAATCCAGCCTAGATTTAGAGTAAAGTAAGAAGAAGGTAATGGTGGAGAGAAGAATGTATGCACTGCCAAGTAGCTGCCTCAAAAATATCTTTATTGTACCCCGCCAAAAAAAAAAAAGCTGTAGAAGTGGCAGTAGCCCTAGTGGAATGAGGCCTAATCCCAGCTGGAATCTCCTTGCTTAATATAAAAATACAAAAAAAAAACAAAAAACCATAGAAAAATAGAAATAGTTTGTTTTGAAACAGGTTGAACCCAAAGCAAAAAACAAAAAACAACTGAAGACTGCTGAGACTGCTTGGACTGCCTGTCTATAAATAATAATGTAATTTAAGATCTTGATGTAAATATTTCTTCTCCCTTTATTTAAATTTTTTTTATTTTAGTTGCATATAAAGCCACTAAGTTTACTTTAGGCTAGAAACCACTTTAAAACAGAAGAAGGTTAGTACGCAAAAGAAATTAAGAAGAAAAAAAAGACATAAGACCCTGTAATTCAGAATGTAGAAAGCAAACTGGTCCATAGAGTAATAAAGGCCAACAAAAACCATGATATGATAAATATTTCAACAAAAGCAGGCTTCTTCAAGGTAATGTTGCAACAGGCAACTGCAAATTCAAAGAAAGGTTAGAGGGGAGTCTCCAACACACAAAATTGTGATCCCAGCTTACCTCTGCCCCCTCTCGTGGGGTCTTATAATCTTTTGCCCTCTATGATGGATAGAAACAAAGGATGAGAGCAGAAATTGCTGCAGCATGAAGTGAGCAAGAGAGAAGTCCAATAGATCAGTAAGGTAATGAAGAGCAACACTTAACAAAGGTTTATTAACTAAAAACACCTTTGTTATTGCTCCAAACAAATTAAAATCTCATTCCATTGCATCGCTGTTGTCCTTCAAATTACTAAGCCTTTTGGCCTCATTCCTTCAAAAACTTGTTCTGGAAATGAGGCCTCTGGGGTTAAAATAACATTCAAAACTTGTTGTGGAAGCTGAGACCCTTGTTAATTGTAAAAGTATTGCTCTCCTGAGTAGAGAGGAGTGGACAGGAAGGAAAGGCAAAGGCCATGAGAGGCCTAAGGAGACTTCCATGTAAGACTTCTCAGTAATGGCGAGAGAGCTCCCATTGTAGAATCATCAGTGATTAAAACTGTCTGAGGCCTGTCTCAGGTACACCGGGAGGAGACCTGCAGTGGTGCAAGGCAGAAGCAGAAAGGCATACAATGAGAGGGATTCCAAGCATCCGTGAGAAGGCATAAACACTTTGTGCTCAACTTGAAAGGCTTTGCTTTTAGTGGGAAGCTGGGGCAGAACTGTCAGGTTGCAATGATCTGTCAATTTTAGTTTCGGAGGAAAGTTTAAACCACAATTGTATGGAGTTCCCAATTTCACTCGTGGGGATCCATAATTTGTCTGCTCAACACATCTGGCTTGCCCCTTGGATGTGTCTGTAAAGAGAGAGCCTACTCTGGCAGATGTAATTGCTTCCAGAAGAGGTCTGCAATGTGTATAGAGTTTGTCAGATAGAGGATAAGAATGTGTCCCCCTTGTGTGTTGATGTACCACACGCTTGTTGGTGTGCCACATCATGATCCACAATTGTGTACAAGAAGCAAATTTGGATCAAGCTATTCATGATCTAGTTTAATGTTGAAGTCTGAAGTCTGGTGTGCCCGCGTGTTTTCATTTTCTCTTGTTGATAGCTTTGTCTGAGGCAGTCTTCGTTAGAAATTGTCTACGAGCTTTGTGACCATTCTGTCGTCCGAATCTGTCTCCTTATTCTGAGGGGTCACACAAAAGTCCTCAAGTATTCCTTTAGGTATCAAGAGAAGTACAAAAATCAAATTCTGGCAGTGTTAGCGTTATGTTGAATTTGAGATAATGAGAGGTATTCCTCATATGCCATTTGTACAATCTTGGCAGTGGAGTAGCCCCTCAATTGAACATGAAGGCGAAGGAGTGTAGGATTGTCCTCATTTGGGAAGGACGAGGGCCAGAGTGGAGAAGTGCTTGAAAAGACCTTCCAACTGCATCTGTGGAAGAAAGGCCGCAAATTTGTTTGTGCAAAAGGCCATCTGGGATGGGCACATGTCCTGATCACACTCACACCCAGAAAGCACATGTCCTGAGAGGGTACTTAGGACTCTTAACACTGCCTTCACACTGCCCCTAGGCATCTTAACACTGCCATCACATACTGTAAATGATGAAGAGAAGTGGGCCTTTCTCCAAGCCAAGAATCTTAGCCTGTCCTCTTAGATTGATGCCAGAACTACTGTGAACAGAAAGAACATTTGCCATAAGCCAGAACCTTTGTGAACACTCTGATGAAAGTGATAAGCAGCCGAAGAGCAAGAATGCGTGATGATACCAGCCCAGCCTAGGAACGCGAATGTACCTGCAGTATTTAATGACCAGAAGCACCAAGGAGATCAGAGTCCCAGTCCAGTGATCAATGATCTTTGCCCAGTAGAGTAAAAGGAGAAAATGTTTGAACATCAATGTCAGATATGTGTATATGTGTTGAGGATACGTAAAGGATAGATTGGTCCAAAATTTTTCTTTGGTGTTCTGAAGAAACAGAGCAAATACAAAATTGAATACTCTCTCTAGTTCTAGTAGATGTCTCGCAGAATGTGCCTCTAGTCTAGAATCTGGTAGTCTTTTGTGAGCAGGACTGTCTGGGAGTAGCGTATGAAAAGAAAACTTTGAAAGGAGGTAAAAAGATGAACAAAACTGATGTCTTGGAAAGTAGTAATTCCAATACCCATTTGTCTTGGGTAATTCTTTTTCCCAAAGTAACCCAGCATGAAGGCTCTGGCCCATCAAATTGGAGCGGCTTGGGCTGCTGAGAAAAGGGTCATTGGGCCTGTTCACTACGAAGAAGGCCCTGGGCTCTGAAACTTTCTAGGTCTGTGCAGGTGAACCTGTAAAAGGACTACCCACAGCTCTAGAATCACAGACCGAGACCACTCCTAGAGATAAAGACAGATTTTAGACCACCCCAGGGATAGATCTACCCCTAAAAAGAGAACAAACTACTCAATACCCATAACGCACAGACAAATTTCTAATAGACTGACTTTCAGACTGGACCAAACAACACTTCAGACAAAAAAGGACTCTCCAAAACAAGGAGCCAAAAAATTGATAAATTTACTATGTGAGAATCCGTCTGATCCTTGAACTGGGCGTGCCTGCCCCAGAGCGAAGAGGCAGCCAATGGACAGAAGAGGCCTGCAAAGAGCCAACCACACTGCTGTGGAACATAACCTCCACCTTGTAATTTTTCTACAGTCCATGGACATTTTCAGTCTCATGCACCAGATTTCAATTCTTGAACCCAGAAAATTTTTTCATTTGCGATCCAATTTGATTTTTCAACATATGATATGAAGCTGGCAATTCACTTACATAATAAATAAAGTAGAAGATGCTATTTCAGCTGATGTCCTTTATCTAGAGGAAGCTCTCTTGTAGCATAGAAGACCTTGACACCTTTAACACCCATGACTAACGTTTACTAACCTCCGCTGGCTTCTTTATATAGAGATTATAGTGTATTTATGGAGATATCCGCCTAATGGGGGGCCTCCTGACTCTTAGGCGAGAATCAAGGCGCCTGGAAGCCCTTGAAATTACATCTTGCCTGACAATACATCTTGCACAACATCCAGAACAGTAGGTTGGGCATGAAACAAAAATCAGGGGGGCAAACAGCCTAATCCTAAGCTGAATCAGAAGGATCCTTAAAAATGTTATAAATTAGAATCAAGTCCTCAGAAAAAAGAAAAAAAAGAAAATCTTCAAGCAGAGAAGTTGAGAAGGTCTGGAATTCCTCTGGAAAATGTAATCCTGTAAGCTCTTCAGAAAGAAGACCGAAAATCTTCGCCTGTTCAAAAAAAGACAACTCTGTACTCTGGTAGGCCTCATCTCTCTTCTTATCAGGAGGGCAATCAGAACCTTCAAACTTAAATCTTCTTAATTCCAATAGCTTCTTTGGCTGGCTGGCTCTGAACTAGGACTGCCATCACACACAGACCAGCCCAAGCTAAGCCTGGGCCTGAGATGAAGAACTGGGAGGAACAGAAGGGGGAAGGGAGGCCCCAAAGGCTGAAAGAGGAGTGACCTGAGAAGAAGCCTGACCTGGCCTGCCTCTGGAGGAATCCTGCCTCTCCCAAGGAGCTTCAGCCCCTCTGAAGAGGAGACTCAGGGTTCCACTCCAAACCCTCCTGACCGGCGGCGTCCGGCCCAGGAGACTCCACATCATGCCCATCTTTAACCTTGCCTGAGATTCCAGCCTTCATGTCATCGGCGTCAGCGCGGCGGCGGCATGATATAAGCAATTGGCGCTTTATCTTTGCGCTAACGCACAGCAACCGGCACTTATGCGTGCTAGGGCCCCAAACAAAGAGATGCACAAGAAACGTAATCCCCTACACCCAATGCACGCCGCAAAATACAATTATTCAAATCGCCCACCAAAATCTAATACGGGCTCACGCCTGCCAAATATTCCCCAGGCAAAGAATGCACAAAAACGGATATGTCTGAATCTCCAGACACAAAAAAATGAAAAACGCATTACTGACAATTACAGCGCTAACTTCAAGCAAGAAAACCATGCGGCACTTTCACCAATCCGTAACGAACGGAGGGTGGCTCGGAAAAAATGACGTCCAACGGGTCAGAACGCCCGAATTGACCGGGCGCGAACCTCTTTTTGTTTCAAAATATAGACGAGTGGAGCGGACTACGGTTATGCGTGGACCCCACCACGTGGAGATGAGAATGTATCTGTGGTGTTGTCTGTCTTTATCAAGAGTTGTCCTGGAAGAATAAGGAATTTGAAGGCTGTCAGTGCATTCTGTACAGCTAACACTTCTTTTTGATTGATATGCAGGTGCATTTGCCCTGGGCTCCATTTGCCTTGAATGCATTTGCCTGCCATGTGAGCTCCCCATGCATAGTCTGATGCATCTGTTGTCAGGATTTGAATGAAAGGGAGTCCCTTGTTGTGGTTGCAGGCCTCTGGCCACCAAAGGAACTCTGTCCTAAGGCAGGGAATGATAGGAATCACTGTTTCCAGGTCCTGAGAATGTTGACACCACAGACTTTTTAAGTACCACTGAAGTTTCCTCATATGCAGTCTTGCATATGAAATTAGGAGAATGCATTAGGCCACAAACCCTAGGGCTTGCAGTATTTTTCTTGAAGATAGCTGGGTTTGGGTTATCAGTAGTTTGAAGTAATTTGTCAAATAAACCTGCTTTTCTGGAGCGAGGAATGCAATCTGGGAAGTTGTGTTCAAGCTCCCATGAATACAATTTTTTGGCTGGGTAACAGGTGTGATTTCTTTTTGTTGATGCTATACCATAGAGAAGTTAGGAGTCTCTTTACAAATGTCAGGTGATGAAGTAGCAATTCCTGACTGTCCACCTGAATCAGGCAATTGTCCAAGTATGGGTAAATTTGAATGTTTCTCTGCCTGCAGTATGCAATGGCTGGAGCCAGGCACTTTGTGAATACCCTGGGTGCAGTAAATAAGCCAAAGGGAAGTACAGAGAACTGATAGTGCATAGAGCCTGCCCTGAAACGTAGACATTTCCTGCAAGATTCCCTTATGGGGATGTGCAGATAAGCTTCTTTTAAGTCTAGGGTGACCAGCCAGGAGTCCTTCGCTACCATAGGAAGCAGCTGTTGGGAGTGTAAGCATTTTGAACTTTGGTACCACCAGGAAGGTGTTGAGAATTGACAGATCCAGAATAGGGTGCCAAGAGTTCTCTTTTCTGGGCACTAGAAACATTCTGGAGTAGAAACCCTGTCCCCTTTGCTCTGTTGGAACAGGTTGAAAAGCCCTGATATGGAAGAGAAAGTACTTGTTTTTGGGCCTCTGCCTCTGGTTTGGAAGAAGGTCTGTCAATCTGCTTGGGGTCGGCAGTGAGTGGAAGTAGAATCTGCATCACTGGGATACAATGTTTAAGATCCATTAGTCCTGGGTAATATATTCCCAGTTTTTTGCATGCAGGGCAAGTTTTCCTCCTAGGGGTGCAAGTATCTGGGCATGGCTGGGAAGGATGGAAGACAAGTCACTGTAAACTTTTTCCATAAGAGGGTGGCTTACTACTCCCTGTTTTTAAGGTGGGAGCAGTCTTTGTTTAGATCTGTGCATACCCTGAGACTGTAGTCTTTGTGGTCTGTTGCCCCTGGGTTTGTTCTGAGAAGGCCTGGGAGGGACTGGAAAGGACCAATTTCTTGAAGGCCAATGTCTACTGAACCTAGGTGGCTGTACCTGTAAGAAATCTTTAACAGTTTGCATAGATTTAGCTTTTTCCGCCATCTTTTTAAGAACAACAACTGCTTTTGTGCCAAACAAACATTCTTGCTTTAATGGAGCATTTAGTAATTTTGCTTTGACATGGTCTGGGAAGATTTGTTCCTTCAGCCAAGCATGCTTTCTCAGAACAGACCCAGTGACAGCAGCCCCTGCAAGATACTTCTAAGGCATCAAAACCACACTGCAAAGTATGTTTACCAACTTGGTTTGCAGAATGCATTAACTCTTGTAAATCTTTACTTTCTGCACAATCAGGAATCAAGAACATTTTTTTGTTTAATTAGTTCCATAATATGCTGCTGGTACTTCAACATGTGAAACTGGCAATTTAAAGCCCTGATGGCAAGAGTTGCAGAGGTAGATACCTTCTTACCCCATCTGTCTAAATCCCTAGAATCCCTGTCCAAAGTGGAAGGGTTTTTGGCTGTAGTAGCCTTAATACCTTTAGGTCCCTGGGAAATTGTCTCTGGATCTGCAGAAGGATTTTTAAAGAGAAACTTGTGAGAGTCACGTACTCTGTAATACCCGTCAGGCTTTCTAGGAGCTGGAGGCAAAGTATCAGGGGTAAGACTTGATTCCATGAAGACATCATCTGCAATATCCAGAACAGGGGGTATAGCTAGAGGCCTGTGCTGAGGCAAGTCTAAAAATTCCCCGAGTCTCTTTTTGGACTGAGGGTAGTCCTGGCATTCCCAATGGAAATGCTCTCTTAGGGTATGCAAGGTTTCACTGAAAGAAAAATCCTCTGGAGGGGAGGCACAGGGAATGGAATCCTCTGCATCTGAATCCTCGTAGGTGGATAAGGGTATCTCCTGGTAATCGGAGGGGTCAGAGTCATCGAACTCATGGTCTGTAGAATCAGAAGGAAAATCAATTCTTTGTCTTTCAGAGGGGGCAGGCTGGCTTCCCCTAATTAAAGTAATAAGGTCTTCAGCCATTCTAAGCATTTGTTTCTGAGGCATGGAAAGTTGAGAATGCACTTTGGTCATCGGTTTCCAAGGTGTAGTGTGAACTCTGGGCCTGTGAAATTCGATAGTTTTAGTCAAAAACAAAGTAGTCCGTTTAATACGAACATCGGAAGGTCTGAATACACCCTCAGAAGCCGGTGACTGCACAGAGGCTCCAGACCCATCCAAGGTGGAGACATCTGCAGGTTCCATAGTCAAAGAAGCATTTCACAGCATACTAGACTCCGAATGGGTCTCAGTAGAGGCCTGCAAATCTGTATAAGTGGGTATCAGGGGCTGCAAAAGCACCTCACTGAGTACCGGCGGACTGGCAACAAGCTTAATGGAAGTGTCGTCGGCAGTTTTGGACCTATGCAGTCTGTCTGTCTTTATCCTTGTGTTTCTTTGGAAGATCAGTAGTCAGATGGCTTAACAAAGCCATTTCGGAATATGGAGAATGAGAGCGAAAGAATTTAGTGACAAAGATAGCCCAATGACGAATAGTTCAGGTGTTGAACAAGGCACAAAACCAACAGCGAGGAACGTCGTGGTCTAGGCCTAAACAGGTGATGCAGTAAGAATGAAAATCTCTGTGAGGTATTTGCTTTCCACAGGCAAGACAATTGTTAACTTTTTCTGACATCGGTTAGAGCAAGAAAAATGGATCCCCAACAGGGTACTTCACTTTAGAAGACTTCAGGTTTGAAACTCGAAAAGCAAAAATTTCAGGTAGTGGCCGACCGGCACTTGTGACTGCTTCTGGCTCCCGTGCGGCAAGAAAAGCTGATGTAATGGCATCCGCTGCATGTTTTATACCCCTGACGTCATGGAAGAGGCAACAGCATCCGACACAGAAATCCCAAGACTCTGGTATTCGGGCTACCTGCAGGCAGATTACCCAAATGCGATGACTGCAACAGTGAAACACAAAGAACATCTGGACAGATCACAACCCCAGCTCTAACCACAACAAATACAATAGATAGTGTGAATTAAATTAAGAAATGAAGCAATGCTATCAGTTCTGTAATCTCCCTAGTAAAAAAAAAAAAACAAGTCAGACTACCCTATCTAATCCTAATGAATTAGACAGAACCCTCAGTTCCTTTTCAAGCATCACCTACCCTCTCTCACTACTAATAAACCATTCCATTGCTGAGCAATACATCTCCAAACTCTGGAAAGAATCTCATCATCCTTCTTCACAAAGGTGACTCCTCTACTGAGTTCTCAAATTACAGGCCAATTGCCCTCCTCCTTCCCATAACCAAGATTCTTGAAAAAATGCGCACACAGACAACTCCTACACTATCTACTAAGCAATAATCTATCTGTAACTCAACATGGTTTCAGACCTAAACACAGTAGAACTACTACCCTCGAGTCTGCAAAACTAAATCAACCAGCTTAGACATGACAACTGACTTGTCTTGTTTATCTTTCTTGATATGTCTAAGGCTTTTGATACAGTATCTCACCAAAAGCTACTAAATGAGCTGGCTTCCTTAAACCTAACCAAGTCCAGCCCTCTACTGGTTTCTCAGCTAGTTAACTGACTGTCAATTGGCAGTTAATTGGAAAAATGAACTCTCCACCCTATTACCAGTCTCAGTGGGATTACCCCAAGGCTCAATTCTCAGTCCAATCCTCATCATCATATTCACCAACAGGCTCTGCACAGCCACCCAGCATGCAACCATCACTCAATACGCAGATGATTCCTCCTTCATATGTTCAGCTCTCTCTACCCAAACTCTAACAACCTAACAATCTTTCCAAGACACTGAAAAATACCTCTTTGACTCTCGACTCATGCTCAGTCTAAATAAAACAAACTTTATGCTTTTCACCAAATAGCAAAGTTCCTGATAACTCCCTCCCCCCCTTTACTATACAGAGTCAAGCTGTAAATAACCAAGGCGATTAAAGATTCAACAGCTAGGACTCATCTACGCTGTACCCTTCTATATGCCACACCAGTATTTCCTTATCTCACAAAATCAGATTAAATCAAACTGGAGTCCTGCTATAACCTCCCTTACAGATCACATCACTGCACAGCACTATAAACTAAATTGGATTGACTACCCAATCTCCTAGCTCTCAGCCAACTAACTTTCATTCATTCCATCTTCCACCATCTAAACAACTGTCCAGCACTCAAGAGCTTAGTGCAACCCTTCTCAAGTGGCAGGCCACTAAAATCCTCCAGCAAACTACTACTTAAAGTAACTAAATTTAATAATTGTTATGGTAACCATCTATTCTTCAACCAAATTTCTAAGTCCTGGAAATCCATGCCTCAGACAATACTAAATTCTAGCAACACATCCAAATTTATACTGCTTAAGGAACATCTAACCAAAAACTGGCTTTGCTCCTGCATTAATTTTATCACTGTCCTTCATTTTTCTTACAACCAAAATCTCTCTTCCCTTACTAAAATTCTAACATCCAAACTGTCCCTTCTCTCATGGAATTCCAATCTCTCTACTGCTCCTATTTTTATCTACCTATCTCAAGCTTCCTACAGTTTAATCATATTCCCTCCTTCTTGTACTTTGCCTCAATAATTGCCTTCGCTATCACTGCTGCAATGCTAGTGTTACTTGTTCTAAACAATCTGTCATATTCTTGTTCATATACCATACAAGTATTTCAAAAATATTTACCAGCAAAACCATGATATCGATCTACTAATCAGTCATTTCTCTCTGATGACACAAGCTAGTTCATGCTAGTTTGTTAGTTTTATCCCCACCCCCACTTTTATTACTCTCAATTTTTGTTTGCGTATAAACTACGTACTACCTATACTTACCAAAGTTATGTATTCTTGATTGTTATCAATATCCTGTATTGTTTGCAACATGTTTTTGTAATGCAGCTTTTCTCTGTGGGCCTCCACTAAAAAGGGCCACTGACCCAACCAGACATCCCTGGTAAACAAGTGTAAAATAAACAAAATAAATAAAAATGTAATTTGACACATTAGACACTGCAAGAGTATCAGGACATTAGTATGACAGCCAAAAATGTCATTTCAGATGACTTGCTACAAAAGGCTACATGCAGTTATGGTTATAACAAAAGCTCAGTAGAATCCCAGACCAAGTCCAAACACAATGTTGTGTTTGTTGTTGTTGTGTCTTTCGGCTTTTCCCAGTTAGGGATCGCCACAGCAGAACTCCGGTCCGATAATGATTGGTAGTTGACTTATGTGCCGAGTTACCAGCCCTGACGCACAACCTTCAACGAAGGTACGCCCATTCACGCAGGTCTCCACGCAGAAGATGCTCTAGCTGAGAAATGAACAGGACAGCATCTTACTGTGAGGCAACAATGCTACCGCAGCACCACCAAGTCCAAACACAATAATATTCCAAAATCAGTCATCGAAAAAGGCTGGAGTAAAAACAGTTTTAAGAATAATACATGTACACAAAACAAACTGGTGAACATTTTCATGGCTTACCTGCTTCTTCAGACTATGAAAAAATAAAAGACACTTAAAACCTTATACACAGACAACCAGCAATATAATTAAGGGATGTCAGAAATCATGGTGCAATTAATGATGCAACCCTCTCCTCTTCAGAGTAGGTTTTAAAGACACTGCATTATTCAGACATGGGTATACAGTAGCCCTCGGGTCAAGAATCCATCTTAACTCAATATATTTTGTTTCATTAGCTGTATTACCTCCTCTTATATTAGTACCAACATTATGCAGGACCAAAAACTTAAAACAATGGGTATCATCAGTTTCCATCACATGTTTGGCTAGCGCATTACTTTCTTTCCTATTGCGTTTATCAGTATTATGCTCAAATACTCTTTCAGCATTCGATTAGTGGGACCACTATAGAACCCATCACATACAGTGCACTGTGCCCAATACACTACGTTCTTATCTGTGCAGTCAGCATAAAAAACTAAACTCAGTCTTTCTCATTGTTCTAAGGTGTGTAACAGATGTAACCATCCACACATACCTAGACTGCATACATACCTCTCCTTACAGAATGCACCCTGTCTATATAGTTCTGTCTATACAAAGAAGTTATGTACCTACCATAATGTTCCATGTTAGTTGTCTTCATCTCGCCTTCTTTCATGCTGGTTGGGATCGGAGCCGATCCTCGGCTCTGACTCGGCCATCTTCTATAGCTTGAGAGCTGTTTACTGGCTCGAGGCTACCCTTTATCCCATGATGCCTAGCGCTAGCTACCCAGATCTTGTTTGTAATAGCTAAGCCCAGACATAGCCAGAGAATCAACCTGTCTAAACAAACAGGTTGAGCATACCTGTCATACTCTCTAAATCAGTAGAGGAAACAAACCAGAGAACACTCAGCCAGTGAAACCAAAACTCCTCTCGATCCAATAGGACAGGGGGACAGAGGGTGGCATGCAAGAAAGAAGGCGAGATGAAGACAACTAACATGGAACGTTATGGTAGGTACATAACGTCTTTATGTTAAGTTGTCTATCTCGCCTTCATTCTTGCTGGTTGGGACAGCGTCCCTAGCACCTACAATCCTGGGTGGCTCATTGGAACAGACTCTTCAGAACAGTGGAACCAAAGTCAGCTCTGCTCCTGGAGACCATATCTAGCTTGTAATGAGAAATAAATGAGGATTTGCCCACGTAGCAGCTGCACAGATAGAATCCATGGGCAACCTAGAATGGAAGGCTACAGAGGTGGCCAAAGCCCTAGCAGAATGACCTTTTGGTTTGATAGGCAATTCTGTTTCTCAATTGATAAATGAAAGTAATAATGTGAGACAACCACCTGGATAAGGTCACTTTGGAAACTGGAAAACCTTGTTTGCCCAGAGCATAGGAAAGGAATAGTTGGTCCGACTTCCTTATGTCCTTCGTCCTATGCAGGTAAAAATGCAGTTGTTTATGAACATCTAATTGATGTAATTTGTACTCTGCCTTGTTGGTGTGGTTGGGAAAAAACACAGGTAGGTCTATAGATTCTTTTCTGAGCAGACTTTCGGAAGGAAAGAGGGATTAGTCCTCACAGCAAGCCTGTCCTTATGAAAAACCTAAGTATGGAGGACGGACACATAGTGCCTGAAGTTTAGAGACGTGTCTGGCTGAAGTAATAGCTACCAGAAAGAGAGTTTTCCAAGATAGAAACTTAATGGAGCAGGATGCTGCAGGTTCAAAAGGGGGCAAAATTAAGGAGGTTAGTACCAAATTTAGGTCCCAAGGAGGAGGGGGATCTCTCACTGGGGGTGTCTAAGGAAAGTAGTCCCTCTTAGGAAAGCTTTACATAGCATATGAGACATGATGTTTGCATTAGAGAAACCAACACGAAAGTTTGAAATGGCCACTAATTGAACCCTGATTGTAGCAGAAGCGGACCCCGAATGAAAAAGTTCTGCTGGGAACTCCAAGAGTTCGTGGACTGGGGCTGAAAGGGGATCTATGTTTCTAGCCTCTGCCCAACAAGAAAAACATTTCCATTTGCTAGCTTAAGTCCTTCTAGTGGCGGACTTGTGCGAGGAGACAATTTCACATACGGCCGGGGAAATGCTGAGAAGCCTGGCTAAGGTTGGAAGTGGAGCAACCAAGCTGTGAGCTGGAGTGTTTGGAGGGATTGATTTAGCCCGACTGACTGATGAATCAGCAGGTCTGGAATCGGATCCAGAGTCCAGGGCTGATCGAGAAGGTAATGGTGCAGGAACAGAAACAATATCTGTCGAGGCCAGTAGGGGGCAATGAGAATCATTCTGCAACCCAACAATATTGCTTTCTGTATGAGTTTTGGTATCAGGGGAAATGGAGGGAAAGCATAAAGAAGTCCCTGAGGCCAATCGTGGACTAGAGCATCTCTGGGTGTGTGACCTGGAAGCAGAAAAAGGGAGAAGTAGTTGCTGCATTTGCTGTTGAAGGGGGTGGCAAAAAGATCGCAATAAGGCTGTCCACATTTGCGGAAGATAAGATCCGCAACTTCCCGATTCAGAGACCACTCGTGAGGCATGAGAATAGCTCTGCTGAGCCTGTCTGCTATGATGTTGGACCTCCCAGGGATGTGCGTCGCAATCAGAAATCGTTGGGAGGAAATCGCCCACTGCCAGAGTCTGAGTGCTTCTCGACATAGGGGGTAGGACCTGGTTCCGCCCTGCTTGTTGATGTACCACACCACTGACATGATGTCCGTTTGAATTGCAATGGAGTCCTAAAGAACTTGCAACGCTAGGAGCACGGCTCTCATTTCTAGGACGTTTATATGCAGATGGTAGTTGTGAGGCTGCCAAGTGCCTTGGACTGTCCTGCCCTGATAATGCCCCCCCACCCTATCAGGGAGGCATCTGTGGTCACTGTGGCAACTGGGGGGGGGGCTGAATGAAGGGTCTGCCCTGAATCACTAGTGGAGAGACCATCCACCAGGAAAGGTGCCTTTTGCATGCTTCTGTAATCATGATCATGTGAGACATGGGCAGCTGTTGGAAAGACCACTGTGTGAACAGAAGCCACTGAAGGATCCTCATGTGAAAGTGGGCCAGTGGGATTAGAAGAATTGCCGCTGCCATGGAACCCAGAGTTTGAAGGACGAACCTGACTTGGATCCTTTTGCTCTGCATTAGAATTTGTACTTGCTGGTGAATTAAAGATACCCTGTCTGGCGGAAGCATTGCGGACATGTTCCTTGTGAAGTCTGCTCCTATATAGGTGATAGATTGACAGGGCAATAAGGCAGATTTTTCGAAGTTTATTGTGATGCCTAGCTGGGAGCAGATTGTGATTGTTTAGTCCCTGGCTTGCAGAAGTTGATGCCTGGTAGTAGCAGTGAGGAGCCAGTCTAGATATGGAAACACCTGGAATCCTTGACGTATCAGGTGAGCCATGACCACTGCCATACATTTGAACCCCCTGGGGGCTGTGGTGAGACCAAAGGGCAGAGCTCTGAACCGATGACTGGCTCCCAGCTGGAAGCGAAGGAGTCTCCTGGAGCGCCTGTCCATTTTGATGTGATAGTACGCATCCTGAAGATCTATGGAGCACATCCAATTGTCCTGACCCAGAAAGAGTAAAATGGACTGTAGCGTGACCATCCTAAACTTTGTTCTTTGAGCAGACTTGTTTAGTCTGCTGAGATCCAGTCCCCTGCCTTTTTTGGTACCAAAAAGAACCTTGGGTAAAGTTCCAGATCCATGTTGGTCTGCCGGGACTTCCTGAATGACTTTTTTTCTAGCAGTTTTGAAACTTCTATGACTGTTTGGTCCCTCAGATTGGGTGGAACATCTGGAAGAGATTTGCTTGACAGTAAGAGGGGTTAAGAGAAAGGGATTTTGTAACCTCCGGATATAACTGACTGCACCCATTTGTCTTGCGTAAAACTTTGCCAGGCTTTTGGGTACAGTGAAATTCTTCCCCCGACTGCCTCCAGAGATGGGCAGCCAGGCAACCCTTCAGGGATGCTGGAAGGGCTTCTCAGACAAGGATTCTCTGCTGTCCTGGTTCTGCAGACCCCCCTCTGCCATGAGGGTGTCATCTGTTGCTGTTGTTTCCCCCTCTGCCCCTGGAGGAAAAAATCGCTACATGCATCAGGCTGGGCTCCCTGGGATTTTCGGAACCACATTTTACCACTCTTCTGACCCTTGGGGTATGGTCTGGAAGGAGTGGAAAAATGGACTCCCACAGCAGAGAGAGTCTTGCCTTCTTGCTCACACCTAGTCAAAGTGTTCTGTGGTCCAAAAAGAAAGGAACCGTCAAAGGGGGTGTTGGTGAATGACGCTCTAAAGGGTTCTGCAAAATTACAGTCGCATCCATGCGTGTCTAAAGGCCACGCCTGTACCTGCGGTTCTACTCGCACCATCGGCTGCATAGGAAATGAGCCTCATGGAGGAGTTGACTACAGAATTAAGGGTTGCCAGCTGGGAAGCCACTTTAGCTTGAGCCCCTTCAGCTGATGGATCTTGAAGGGTATCTCCGAGCATTTTAAGGAGATCCCTCTGAAGCCGGGTAAAATGGCATAAGTAATTCAGTGACCTCATAGAAAAGGTCGCTGAAGCAAACATTCGCTTCCCGTATCTATCCATAGTCCTAGACTCCTTGTTAGGAAGATGGACAGACAAAGGAGTTTCCGCTAACTACTTTTTAGTGGCTGCTGCTACCACCATGGCATCCACAGGAACACCTTTGGTAAGGAACGGCTCATCAAGGGGTGCAGTGACAAACTTGCTAGGTCTCCTCGGGGTTGGTTCCACTGTATCCGGGGCTGACCAAGCCTTTCAAGAAACCACAGACATGAGTTGATCGAAAAGCGGAGAAATCCAGGAGGTGGAAGGTTGGGAACTGAATGCATTCAGGAATACAGACTCATCCTCAGTAGGGGCTAGGGGATTCCAGTTCCCCCCTCTGCTTAAGCATTTCGAGAATTTCCAAAAAGAAACATCTTCAGAAGGGGATCTCGGGGACCCTTCCGAATCATCTAAGTCTGTATCCAAAGTCAATGTGCTTCCTCGTGCACTTCTTCTGAGGGGGCTCTTCTGAATGATCAGGGGAGGCCTCGGAAGAAGAGGAAACACCCAAAGGGGTGCCCTGGAGAGCCAGTTCCCCACACTTGGGGTCTGGAGGAGTAGTAGAGTTTGTCGCAGGCACTACAGGGGACGGAGCCGGTGGGGGTCGATCGTGGAGCAAACTCAGAGGCCAGCACGCTCCTCATAACATTGAAGTCATCCCTGCCATGATGCAGAGAAGGATCCGGTTCTGAGGAAATCGGAATCCTCTGCCCTGATGGAGACGGCTCCGAGGCCAATGTAGGAGCCAAACTCACCTGTGCCGAAGCTCCGAGAGGGAGAATGGGGTTGGACAAGGGTCCGATACCACTCGTCCCTCAGAGCCGAAGAGGGAGCCTGCACCCAGATTCCTCAACAGACGGTACCATCAAGGGAATCGGAGCAGACAATGGAACCGAAGGAGAAATCGTTATCGGAGCAGACGGTTCTACGACTTGAACCCCAATGAACTCCGACTCAGAGCTCAAAGGAGTCGGAAGAGGAACATCGATAGAAGTGGACCGAGCCAATACCTGTTGAGGAGGGCTGGACAAGATCTTGGCAAGTGCCTGTGACTTCAGCAACCTACTGACCACTCTCCACATCGTGATCCGAGAGCCTAGAGGACAGAGAGGAGTGGGAAGATCTGTGACTGCGCTCACTCTGAAGCCGGGGAGACAGAGGAGCCGAATGTATGGATTCCAGAGAAGGGGACCTTAGCCTTTTGTGGCTCAGCGACGGCTCCGAAGATTCTGATGGAGCTGACAGGGAGACAGTCTCATCGGTTCTGGCCCGAACCGAAGTAGCAAGTAAAGTTTGAACCAATGACGGCTCCTAGCTTGGAGCCGACGATTTGGTCGGTTTTGGGGATTTCACAGGCTGAGTCTTGGCTGGTGAATCCTGGGGCTTTAAAAGATCCCTAAGAATAAGCTTATTCTTATGCTCCTGCAGAACTCTTGGACTAAATGCATGGCATATAGAACAAGAGTCCTGCAGGTGCAATGCGCCTAAGCAATAGACACAAGAAGTGTGCCCATCTGTCAAAGACATTTTCTGATAGCATGAGACACTTCTTGAATCCAGACACCTTGGATTCTTTAGACATCCTGTATCCAACAAAATACCTCAAGAGATACTACACTGATCTTAGCCAAAAGGCCGATAAGGGAAAACAAAATACCACAACACTAATAATCAACAAAAGGAAAAAACACACGGTATACTATAGCTAAAGCTAAAGATTTTTTTTTTTTAAACTAGGAAGCCTCTAACTTAAATGGCTACCTAAAAGGGTAGAGAGAGGGGGGAGGGGAAGGACTCTCTAAATTAAACGAGTTCTAAAGGGGAGGAAAGGAACTACTACAACACACTAAACTAATGACAATAGTATAAGACTAAAAGTTAACTATAACTCTAAAGAAAAAAGTTCTATAATAAACTTATACAAGCCTAAGCCAGTGAAATGACACCTCGCAGCTGAAGCGGCAAATGAGATCTGGGTAGCTAGCGCTAGGCATCATGGGATAAGGGGTAGCCTCGAGCCAATAAACAGCTCTTGAGCTATAGAAGATGGCCTAGTCGGAGCAGAGGATCGGCTCCGATCCCAACCAGCAAGAATGAAGGCGAGATAGACAACTTAACATCAGACGTTACTTCAGGGTTTTACCGTTTTTAAAAGAGAATCATGGATGGGGTCCGATCACATTACCTACACTTGGATCCGTCATGAGTATGGACCAGTTCTTTTTCACCACATCACAAATTACTTTAATGTTACTTGAATATGTTAGAGTTACCCTACTTGCATTACCTTCAGGTAAATGTTTCTCCTTAGCTCATTGTTCCAGGGGGAGTCAAAGAAATGGGGTCTAATCTCATTCCCAGTGGCAGATCTAAACTCATTAATAGCCCTTTCAATGACTCCTATTTTGTAACCACACACTAACAACTCTATATGCAAAATATCCAGAGCTTCTTCTAGCTTAGTTTCATTTGTGTGCAGTCTCATTACTCTAAGCACTTGTTTTTTAGCCACATTCCTTGGAATGTGCCTAGGGTGCATGCTAGTGTTATCTAGGATATTGTTCTTCCTACAGGGTTTCCTATAAATACTAGTGCAAATGCTACCTAGCTCATATTTCTTTACTACAGTGTCAAGGCAGTCTACATCCTCAGCAGAGTAATGCATAGTAAATGAAAGAAACGCAGTTGTATTTTGTAGATAATCTACAAACTTCAGCAGTTGATTGGTTGGTCCTTGCCAACCAAAAAAAGACATCATCCACAAATCGTCTAAAATTTTACATGTGAACTAAATCCAACATCTGTAAAAACTGACTGCTTTTCCCAATAAGCCAAGACAATATTGGCATGAGTTAGCACATGCCGTGCCCATTGCAACCCCCATTTTTTTGCAGATAATATTCCGATTCAAAGATGAAAACATTCTCTAGTATTAGATCCAGTACTGCACACAACAGCTTTACCTTAGAGTTAGAAAAAACCCTGTCAGATGCCAAAAAAGCCTTACACTATCTATTCCTACATCATTTGGATAAGTTACTGGAATCATTAACAGAGTTAATTTTTATTTAGATGATTTGCTGATGACGAATGAGATTGATTACAGTTTATATACCTACTTCACAGTTGACCATCCCAGAATACCCATTATTTATGGATTACCGAAAATGCAAAACTATGCTGTCAACCGCCCTCTCTGACCTATAGTTTCGGGGAGAGGGTGGCTGACTGATCCCATCTCTATACATGTGGAAAAGCAACTTGGATATTTGTTCTTGATGCCATTACAACTGTGTTGAAGGATACCAAGCAATTCCTACAAGACCTATACCAATGGTCAATAAATTTGGATGATTTGAATGACATTTTGCTTGTAACATTAGATGTTAATTCACTTTTACTGTCATTCCAAATGATGTAGGAATAGATAGTGCAAGGCATTTTTTGACATCTGACAGGGTTTTTTTCTAACTCTAAGGTAGAGCTATTGTGTGCACTACTGGATCTAATACTACAGATAATGTTCTCATCTTTGAATCGGATTATCTGCAAAAACTGGGGGTTGCAATGGGCATGGTATGTGCTTATTGGAAAAGCAGTCAGTTTTTACAGATGTTAGACTTGGTTCACATGTGAAATTTTACAATTTGTGGACTATGTCATTTTTTGTTTGGCAAGGACAACCAATCTATTGCTGGAGTTTGCAGATCTACAAAATACAACTACCTTTCATTTACTATGCATTACTCTGCTGAGGATATCGACTTACTTGACACTGTAATTAAGAAGAATGAGCTAGGCAGCATCTGCACTAGTACGTATAGGAAACCCTGTAGGAAGAACAATATCCTACACAACACTAGCATGCACCCTAGGCACATTCCAAGGAAGGTGGTTAAAAATCAAGTGCTCAGAGTAATGAGACTGCACACAAATGAAACTAAACTAGAAGAAGCTCTGGATACTTTATGTACAGAACTGTTAGACCATGGTTGCAAAATAGGGATCATTGAAAGGGCTATTAATGAGGTTAGATCTGCCACTGGGAATGACATTAGACCATACTTCTCTGACCCCCTGGACCAACGAGCTAAGGAGAAACATTTACCTAAAGGCAAAGTAGGATAACTTTAACGTATTCAAATAAAAGCCATTTGTGATGTGGTGAAAAAGAAAGTACAGCTGTGTACACTTACCATAAATGTAGATGTTAGAGTGTATTCGCTGTTGCAGTCATTACATTTGGGTTATCTACCTGCAGGTAGCCCTCAGCTAGCCTGAATATCAAAGTCTTGGGTCCTGCATCGGATGTGGTCTCTTCTTCCACGACGTCAGGTGGTCAGGGGTGTAAAGCATGCAGCCGATGCCATTACATCAGTTTTTCTTGCCCCAGATGTCAGGTGCCCCCATAATGGGAAGCAATTATATACAAGGTTACACCTCCAACAAAAATCAGATACACCAGAAAGCTGAACTACACTAAACAAAAAGAAAGGTATCGCCAAGAGACGTCAGGGGGCTGGAGGGAGGGTAATCAGGACTGCAACAGTGAATACACTCAAACATCTACATTTATGGTAAGTGTACACAACTGTACTATGTTCTTCGTGTTTCACTGTTGCAGTCATTACATTTGGGTAGATTCTCAAAGCTAAGGAAGGGAGGAGGCAGTTAGAGAGGATTAGGACCAGCTATTAAGCCCTGCAAGACTGCAGTGGCAAAACCAGCTCTGGATTTAGAAAAAATAGGCAAGTGGTAATGCTTGGTGAAGGTATGTACAGAGCTCCAGGTAGCAGCTTCTAGGATGTCCCTGGTAGGGACACCTCTGAGAAGCCCTGGTGGAATGTGATCTTATCCCCTGTGGGGTAGGTTTTCCATGGTGTCTATAGCAAAAATTAATGCAATGACCTATCCACTTAGAAATGGTTTGCTTTGAAATGGTCTTCCCCTCTGCCACTGCAGCAAAGGCAACTAGCAGCTGTTTAGTTTTTGAGAGGCTTAGTCCTGTCCAAATAAAATCCAAGTTGTCTGTGCACATACAAAGAGTGCAGTATTCATTCTCCTTTGTTCTGTGGATTAGGAAAGAAGGTTGGCAAATTAATGGACTGATTAAGGGCCACACTGGATACCATGGTCCTAAGGGACACCCTGTCTGCTTGGAAGATGATGAAGGGCTCCACTGCCATGAGGGCCTGTAATTCAGATACTCTTTTTGCTGAAGTGATGGCTAGAAGGAGGGCTGTTTTCCAAGAAAGGAATTTCAACTCTGCAGTTGCAGCTGACTCAAAAGGAGGTTGAGTGAGCTTTTCCAATACAAAGTTAAGGTCCCAGGCTGTAGTAGGGGCTCTCCTGGGTGGTCTTAAATTTTTGGCCCCTCTGAGGAATTGTTTCAGCATGAGGTGAGAGAAGAGGGGTGGCTCAGTATTATAATGTACAGAAATGGCTGAGGCATAAATTTGAATTGATGAGAAGGAAAGGCCCTTGTGGAGCATCTCTGTTAAGTATTGAAGAATATGCGGTAAGCTGGGCACTGTGCCCATTCAGAGTCTGGCTCCAGAAACAGCATCTTTTCCACTTTTCAACATAGGATTTTTTAGTACTAGGCCTCCTTGCCTCCAGAATGACATCTAGCACCTGCTTACTGAGAGATGCTATTGTAGAGCTCAGGTAATTAACCAGGCTGCAAGGTTCAGGGTTTGAAGCTGGGGGTGCAAAATCTGGCCCTCCTGCTGGGACAGCAGGGAAGGGGTCCGATGCTGGTGCCATGGTTCCAGCAGTGACATACTGTGCAAGAGGGGGTACCAGTGCTGGAGTGGCCAGTCTGGTGCAATCAGTATGGTCCTTGGTTTGTCCTGTTTGAGCTTTAACAGAACTTTCAAGAGGAGAGCAGCGGGGGAAAGGCATAAACTGAGAGGCTTTCCCAGGTGAAGGACAGGGCATCCACTTTCCAAGCTGGTCTGTGGGGAGTCCTTGTACAGCATTTGTCCAATTGGTAGTTCTGAGGGGAGGCAAACAGGTCTATCTCTGTGTTCCCCCATTTGTTTCTCAAAATGTTGAATATCTTTGGTTCCAGTTTCCACTCGTGTGGGTCCATGAGATTTCTGCTTAGGTCATCTGCCAGTGAATTTAGCTTGCATGGCAGGAATTGAGCTTGTAGGTGCACTTGGTAGCTCAAGGCTGTGTTCCAAAGAGCCATGACTAGTCTGCAGAGAGGGTACAAGTGGGTTCCCTCCTGCTTGTTTATGTACCACATAACAGTGGTGTTGTCTGTCTTTACCAATAATTGTCCTGGAAGAATGTGGTCCTTGAAGGCTGTCAGAATTCTGTACAGCTAACATTTCTTTCAGATTGATATGCAGGTGCATTTGACTCTGGTTCCATTTGCCCTGAATGCACTGCCCTGCCAAGTGAGACCCCCATGCATAGTCTGATGTGTCTGTTAGGGTTTTGGTGGCAGGGGGTAGAGTGAATGGCAGTCCCTTGTGGTAGCAGGCCTCTGCCCACCAAAGGAACTCTGTCTTTATACAAGGAATGATAGGAATCATTGATTCCAGGTCCTGAGAATGTTGACACCATAGTCATTTCAGATACCATTGTAGTTTCCTCATATGCAGTCTTGCATATGGAATTAGTAGGATGCAAGAGGCCATGTACACCCCAGGGCTTGCAGGACTTTCCTTGCAGATAACTGGGTCTTTATGACCAGTAGTTTGAAGTACGCTGTCAAATAAACTTGTTTCTCTGGCGTGAGGCAAGCCATCTGGGAAGTTGTGTTTAAGCTCTGTTGGCAGGGTACTAGATGATATTTCTTTTTGTTTATGGTGTACCCCAGGGAGATTAGCAGTTTCTTTACAAATGTCAGATGATTTAGTAGCATGTTCTGGCTTTCTGCCTGAATTAGACAATCGTCCAGGAATGGGTATATTTGAATATTTCTTTGCCTGCAAAATGCAATGACTGGAGCTAGGCACTTTGTGAATACCCTGGGCACAGTAGATAAGCCAAAGGGAAGTGCAGAGAATAGACAATGTATGTAGCCTGTTCTGAAGTGTAGGCATTTCCTGCAAGATTCCCTTATTGGAATGTGCAGGTAAGCTTCCTTTAAGGCCAGGGTTGCCAACCGGGCATATTTGCCTAGCGTAGGAAACAGCTGAAGAGTTAGCATTTTGAAATTTGGGATTACCAAAAAGGTGTTTAGAATAGAGAGGTCCAGGTTAGGATGCCAGGAGCTGTCTTTTCTGGGTACCAGGAAAAGTCTTGAGTAAAATCCTTGTCCCATTTCTTCTGCTGGGACAGGTTGAATAGCCCTGATACTTAGGAGAGAGAGAACCTACTGTTGAGCCCCTGCCCACTGATTTGGGGGTAGGTCTGGCCAACCATTCGAGGTTGTTAAGGTGTGGAAGTCAAATCTGTATCCTTGGGAAACTATATTTAAAACCCATTTGTCCTGGGTAATGAGTTCCCAGTTTTTTGCATGCAGGGTGATCTTTCCCCCAAGGGAGCAGGCAGTTGAGCAGGGCTTGGAAGGCTTAAGGTTAAGTCATTGTGACAGTTTTCCACAGGGGGGTGTCTTACTACTTCCAGCTTTAAAAGTGGGAGACCCCCACTGCTTAGCCCTGAGAGTACCTTGAGACTGTAGCCTAGGTGGTCTGCTGTTCCTGGGTTTGGACTGAGCAGGCCTGGAAGAGACAGGAAAGTACCAATTCTTAGAAGGCCAATGCCTACTAAATCTGGGAGGCTGTACTTGCAGGAAATCTTTAACAGTTTGCATAGATTTAGCTTTTTCCTCCAACTTTATAAGCACTTCTTCTGCTTTGTTGCCAAACAGGCGGTCTTGGTTTAAGGGAGCATCCAGTAATTTAGCTTTAACATGACCTGGCAAATTTTGCTCCTTAAGCCAAGCATGCCTTCTAATAACAGAGCCAGTGACAGCAGCTTGCAAGATGCTTCTAAAGAGTCAAAACCACATTGTAAAGTATGTTTACCAACTTGTTCAGCAGAATGCATTAAATCCTGTAAATCTTTATTTTCAGCACAGTTAGGAATCAACAGTTAGGAATCAACATAATTTTCTGTTTAAGTAGTCCAATAATATGCTGCTAATACTTTAGCATATGAAACTGGCAGTTTAAGGCCCTAATGGCCAAAGTAGCATACCTTCTTAGCCATCTGTCCAAGGCCCTAGAATCTCTATCAGAGGAGGTAGGGTTCTTGACAGTAGTAGCCTTAATGCCTTTAGGTCCCTGTGAAATGTTCTCTGGGTCCACAGTAGGATTCTTGAAGAGGAACTTGTGAGAGTCAGGTACTCTGTAACACCTGTCAGGTTTCCCGGGAGCCAGAGATAAAGTGTCTAGGGCCAGGCTAGATTCCAAGAGGGCATCATCTACAATGTTCAGGACAGGGGGGATTGCTAAAGGTCTGTGTTGAGGTAGGAGAAAGAATTCCCTAAGCCTCTTTTTAGAGTGAAATCCTGGCTTTCCCAGTGGAAATGCTCCCTAAGAGTGTGGAAGGTTTCACCAAAAGAAAAATCTTCTGGAGGGGAAGCAGAGGGTATGGAGTCCTCTGCATCAGAATCCTCATAGGTAGATAAGGGCAAATCTTGGTAATCAGAAGAAACAGAAATTTCTGAATCCTGATCAGAAAGAAAAATCAGTTCTAGGTCTCCTAGAGGGTGAAGGTTGGCTTCCCCTAATTAAAGTAATAAGGTCTTCAGCCATTCTTATTTGTTTTATAGGCATATGGGCCTGACCATGTGGTTTGGATGTCGGTTTTCTAGGCGTGGGTCGAGTTTTAGGCCTTGAAGATGGCGTTGGTCTGAAATGCAAGTCAGTAGGCCTGAATACACCCTCAGAAGCCAGTGCCTGCACAGCGGCTCTGGACCCATCCAAGCTAGAGACATCCACAGGTTCCATAGCCGAAGAAGTAACTTGCAACATACTGGACTCCGAATGGGTCTCAGTAGAGGCCTGCAAATCTGAAGTAGTGGGTATCAGGGGCTGCAAAAGCTCCTCACTGAGTATCGGCGAACTGGCAACTAGCTTAACAGAAGAGTCGGCAGCTTTGGACCTATGCAGTCAGTCTCTGTCTTTATCTTTACGTTTTTTCAGAATGTCGGTAGTCGGATGGCTTACCAAAGTCATTTCTGGATAATTAAACCAAGCACCGAAATAGTTTGATGCAAAAATGAACCGACAATGAATAGTCTGAGGATGGAATAAGGCACAAAACAGACAGCGAGGGACGTCATGGTCTGTGCCTAAGCAAGGAATGCAGTACAAATGAAAATCTTGGAGGTATTTTCTTTCCACAGGTAATACAATTGTTAACTTTTACTGACACTGGTTTAGAGCAAGGAAAAAGGATCCCCAGTGGGGTACTTAGCTGTTTTGAAGACTTCGGTTCTGAAACTCGGAAACGAAAATTTTGGGAGTCGGCCGACCGGCACTTGCGAACCGCTTCTGCTTCGGGCACCGTGCGGCAAGAAAGACTGATGTAATGGCGTTGGCTGCATGCTTTATACCCCTGATGTCATGAAGAGACCGCATCTGATGCGGGACCCAAGATTTTGATATTCAGGCCGGCTGAGGGCTACCTGCAGGCAGATAACCCAAATGTAATGACTGCAAAATGTAATAACTGCAACAGGAAGAACATCTGGCCAATACTCATGACCGACCCAAGTGTAGGTATTGTGTTTGGACACCATCCATGACTTCTTTAAAAACAATAAAATCCTGAAGCAACGTCTATGTTAGACAGAACTATATAAAACAGGGTACATTTTGTAAGGAGAGGTACGTACGCATGCAGATCATTTAGTGCATGTAGGAATGTGTGGACGGTTACATCTGTTACACACCCTAGATCTATCAGAAAGATGGAGTTTAGTTTTTATGCTGACTGCACAGATAGTACTGAGCACAGTGCACTGTATGTGAAGGGTTCTATAGTGGGAAAACCAATCAAACTCTGAAAGAAAGAGTACTTGAGCATAATGATATAGACAATAGGAAAGAAAGTAATGCGCTAGCCAAACATGTGATGATGATATCCATCGCTTTAAGTTTTTGGTTCTGCATAAAGTTGGTACTAATATAAGAGGAGGTGATATAGCTACAGAATATATTGAGTAAAGATGGAGTCTTGACCCAAGGACTACTGTATACCCAGGTCTAAATAATGCTGCATCTTTAAAACCTGCTTTGAAGAGGAGAGAATTGCATCATTAATTGCACCATGTGATCGGACATCCCTTAATTGTACGGCTGGTTATCTGTATATAAGGATTTAAGTGTCTTATTTTTTCATGGTCTGAAGAAGCGGGTAAGCAGCGAAACACTCACCAGTTTTGTGTACATCTATTACTGTTATTAAAACAGTTTTTACTCACTTTCAGCCTTGTGGATGTCTGTTTTCGGAATACTACATGCAGTTATATAAGCAATTTGCGCCCAGATTAGAAGCATCAGAAAAGCAGAGTTAGATCATGTAGAGTGGTACTACCAGACAGTGGGTCAAGATCGGGGAGAATGTCATCAAATCAAAGGTGCAATATATGGAGAATTTTGTCCACAGGTCACATCCTTTAGCATTTTTATGCAGTGGAAGCTCTTCACCAATTTGTGGTGCGCTACTGTAGAATTTTCAGGTACCACAAGGATTAAACTACATTACCAGAATGAAGTAGTCTGTGAACACAGGCAAGACAACAGGAAGTACAAAGACCAACATTAATACTGGTGTGTTGGGACTAGGGGCAAAGCCTGGGAAGTGGCATCATGGCTATGAGTCGATCCTGATGATGTACAGGAAACTGATTTGTAGTGCCACAAGATATGCTCCTAGACCAGTGAACAGCTCACCTTTTAAGGAGCACCACCAAGTGCTAGTGAGGAATCCTTTGTTTCTGCATAGCTCCCAAGTTAAACATCAGTTATTTTGATGAGCATGGTGCTGTGCATGCCTACTGCACCCTCCTGTTACATGAAGCCATGTTGTGTATATGCACTTACTGCCCAGTGCCATGGCAGCCACTGTACATGAGGTTTGGCTTTATTGGTCTGAATGTACTAGTAAGGAATTTAAAGTCATGGCTCAAAAGCCATTAATTAACAGTGGTACATCCTTAAGCGATCATTTGCAAATATGTTGCATGGGCCAACATAGAGTTAAGACTTCAGTTTGGTTGTGTCTTTCTTGTAGTTTTTAGTGAATAATTCTAGATATATGGCCATTTCTTTTAATAACTTGACTTTGTCAAAAGGTTCAGGATATAACCATTTGATGTTTAATACAAATATCTGAAGCACTACTGGAAGGAAGGATTATACAAGTTAAACTATTAAGGTTCTGCTACAGCATTCTTTGGTTTCATCAAAATCTCCCAGCTTCAGCAGCTCTGCAAGTGCTATAGGACAAATACTCCTTGGAAATTAAACAGAAAAAAAGCAAAAATGGCTGCACTAATGGAAAAAAAAAAGACACTCAGGATTTGGTTTGAGCTCAAATTAAACTTTATTTTTCAGTAAGGAAGGACACCAACAGATTTATTATTAAAAAAATAAATCACATTCTGTACATAAATATATTTCAAACATCTGTAACAATTCAGTATACAAAGTATTGCACACTTGAGGTACCCTTCATTTTATTCTAAATGAAGCTAATGAATTATTAGGAATTAATAATTCTCATCTTTAGTAAGTGTGTCCATTCAAGGTGCTAAATACCTAATGTTTGAAAACAGCCTAAAGATGCAAGAAAGCCAGCTAAAACGAAGGCCGCTTCTCCCAGACAGAAAGCCAGCTAAAACTAAGGCCGTTTCTCCCAGATATTCGCCACTCCAAGTGGAGATGGCCTTGAAGTAGCATTAGGCTCTGAAGCAGCACCCTTGCAAGGATATGGCATCCAAGGCTGCATTCATAATATAGATAATAAATGCCTGCCTTCGTTACTGTACAATTTATCTCACAGTGAGAAATGTGGTATACTCTTCTAGATGCTGTTACAGTAAGCCAAAAAGATGACGGCATCAAAGTTGGTCTGGGAACCAAGCATTAACATTTGCAAGCACAGAGCATTAGCATGGACAGGGGAAAAAGGAAAGTGGGCTGCTAAAGGCAAAAAGCGCTCTTAACACACTATTACTTTTGTTACAAGAACATGGCTGTCACTTTGTGTGTTAAAAGGCATTTATTTATAAGGCAGACATTCAAAAGAGATGCTGTGCACCTCACAGAAGCAATGTGCATGGCCCGACTTCACCATACTGACAATAACCAGTTCCAGGATTCTGCAGAAAAGCATTTCCACAGTGAGGATATTAACACTTACTTCTAGGGTGAGGAGTGAGAAGGTATTGCACATAGTAGGTCAGCACTAAAGTCCCCATCTCCTCAGGGATTCGAGGAGACCTGCATGCTTAGGTTTCACTTTGATGGGCAGAAGAGGTAAGCACCGATGCAAAGGGTAAGGGGCTTATTCAGTTCAAGCAAGCTTTCCATTTTAACATGCTGAAATCAAAATTAGTTTATTTCACATTTCATAACTGGGCAAGTCAACTGGTCCAAGAACCCTTTTCAGATATCAGCCTTGACATAACCACAGTAGTTCAGAAGATGTACAATTCATTTACACGAACAAAGTAAATGGATAACATACATAAAAATTCAAGAACATATGCTCAAACAGATACAAATGACCAAATCAAACATTGTAATAATAATAATAAAAGAGAGACTCAAACAAATTAAAAAAAGAAAACTGTAAGGCCAGAGGTTGGCACCTACACAAAACTATTTTAATGTAAAAAAATATTACGAGCAAGGACTTTTGCCTCTCTCTCAAGAGACTTCAGACTAGTTAACATTAAAACACAAATAGTTGGGAGATAATTTTGTTTAGATTTGCAGAGTATGCACCAATCTTATGTCAAGAAAAATGTGGGGTGGTTGAGCACTAGAAATTAAGAATTTGACAATATTAGGGGTTACCCCTAAATGTTCATTCAGGGATGTATGGATGAAGTGGTAGAAGGCAGTTCCCCAAGTTTTGAGAAGCGTTGCAGAATGGAAATCTGGTTATCCAGGGCAGGTGATCAGTGGTTGCACCGATTACAATAAACCCAATTTTGCCTTAACTTATAGTGTGCATGTCTGGTGATTCAGGAGATTACTTCAAAGCACTGGGACATTCTGGTGGTTAATACACAGGTTTGAGAAATCACAGAGGAAGCCATATGCCTTGTTAAGAAAAATTTAAAATTGAAAGACATTGTGGAAATAAAAATTTCAACAAGGAATCCAGAGAGCAAAGTAAGGCGCATATTTGATTGCAATGCATGCAAAAGGAGAAATAGAATCATTGCTAATACAGTCTTTTTAATGCCACAATACATAAAGATTGTATGAGGCCTCTGTATATTTTAATTGTATGTCTATTAATTTAGTTTATGTTGGCTCTTTCCAGTGAGGCTTTCTACGTGTGGAAGGCAAACAGAACTTTGAACAGGTGGGTATATAAGCATATTTATGCTACAGAGAATAAAAAAGCAAAGAATGTTTTGATTAAACATTCATTTAGATGTTTTGCAAGGGGCTTGCGGTAATCTTAGAACTTTTTGATTTAGAAGATACATTACATTCTAGGGAATATCACTGGCAAGTCCTGCTAAAAGCGATGGCGCCTCTAGGTATTAAAGGCACAAATGTTTTTTATTGGGTGTTTGGAGGATGTTTATTGCTTTGGTTATAAACGGGCTGTTTTAATATTGATGAAGCCTCCTGAGAGGGACAAAAGCACCTACTGGTACATATGTTTTTACCTGAAAATTGTGCTGATGTGACCTGTGGCCTTACATTTTTCTTTAATTTTTAATTCAAGTTTAAATGCAAAGTTACTCTGAATACTGCAGCAAAATACAGCAAAAATGCATACTGATCCTGAAAGCAAGTAGTTTCAACAGCAAGCCAAAATAATACAATCTGAAAAAATATTAAAGCAAATAAAAATTAATCTTATTAAAATGTTATTCTTTCATATGGATAGGGACTTAAACCTAATTACTTCAAATTACACAATCCTAGCATATGCATGTCCACACACCATCATTTTCTCCCTGAAACTCGGTGAAAATAATGGGACAGAAAAATGACTTTGCAACTCACAATATAGAAATGCACATGATCTAAACAGAAGTGAATTTGGGAGGAATGGTGAAGAGGAGGTTGTGAAAATGTATGGCGGTACAAGAGACAGAACCTTGTCTCACAAGAGGATGAGCAAACCTTTTTTTTTTTTACTTAAATTATATTAGACTGTAGACTTTTCTTCATCCCCCAATAAAATATACACACATTTAGTATACTTCTGACCCATCTGTTTCACTTCAAACAAAAGTGTTTACCAGCTTTTTATCCTAGAAACACATCTTTAATGCCTAGCTTGACGGACAACGCCATCCTTCAATACAGGTATTTTTCTTTTATCACCCTAAAAGGAACACAACTGATAAATTGTAACTATTCAAATAAAATTGTAACTATTCAAATAATTAGCTGACACAATGGAAGAGTTATCCTGCAATACTTCATAACCAAACTACATTTCTGTTTTTTTATCTAAATGTAGAAAAATTAAAGAACAGTATGAAATCTGCCTACATTTCAGAAGGGATGTCAGTTGAATTTGCAGATGATCTTTGAATATTTAGCACAACCCTGATTATATGGAAAAGTAGTATGACTTTGGAAGATTCTTCCACAGTCTGATTAAAAAGCAGAGTAATTCAGTAAAAAAATAAAAAGCAACACTGCTTAACGACAGTCCAAGTCAGTGTACCTAAATACAGTACAAACACAAAGTAGATCTAGGTCCATTATGAGAAAATATAGTGC
>NC_056743.1:1836983370-1837133370 GCF_019279795.1 Protopterus annectens | reverse complement strand
ACAGTGCATAACAAACCAAAGGAAAAAAGGCAAAGAGATAATGATTTGAAAACGGTTAACTTGTACCACAAAAGTAAAAGATGATGCATTTTCATCAATATATACAACTCACAATAATGAGACCACAGAGGAGTCAAAGCCTAAGTGCTGTGGACAGGAAACATACAAAATGGTTTCCATGCTCGAGCACATCATGGATGGAATCATGCTCAAAACACGCAAGGCTTAAGTATACATATAGTGAAAAAAGGCTGATGATCATGGAGAAGTACTAATATCAGGATACAATAATGGAGAAGTACTTCGGATAAACTACAGTGCACAGCAAAGACATTTCATTCAAAATACAGTTACACAAGTGTCCACTCAAAGAAGGAAAATCAAAATGAAACTAGAGCAGAGAATCCGTGATTTTCTGATATCTCAATTAACTTATTCTTTACACTGGTCTGTTCGAACGCTGACTCACTGGGTCACAAGAATAACCTCCTCACATTCATGTCTTACCACTTATGTTCTGCTCAGTCAGTCTATTGGTCTATTCTCATTTTTCACACAAATTATCCCTTATTAGCTTCATTCCATAATTTTAGGTTTAAGCGCCAATATTTCTTTAGAAAAGATATTACAATTTGTTCAATCTCGTGACTCCTTTCTCACAGTGCCTGCTCTGCCAAAGTTCCTACAGTGTCTACCTCAAGGAAATCTCATGCTGTTTAACAGACTACCTGGCAATGCAGGACAGTAACAAAACAACTGCGCTGTTAAGCACAGAAAAGAAGGTTATAGCTATGTTCCGCTAATGAACTCCATCTTGCATTCTTAAAATTGAGAGCTCCAGCTTTCACTTTCAAACTTGAATAAGCAGTTTTACCACACAGTGGTTTCAGGGGGCTCTGGAAAGAGGCACCTGTGCCTAACAGGCTTACCTGATTGAATAAAGGTAAAACAAAAATGATGCATCCCTTGCACAATGAGATTGCTCTTCACTATACAACATACACATTGTTGGAAAAAAAACACTGCAAAATGAAGTCCACAGCTGACTGCACTGCTCCATCAGATGGGACTCCCTTTTGGGTGCAAATGCCTCACCATGTATAGAGGGATAATCTACATGGTTTGCCACTCTTAACACACTAAGCTTTAATCCTGAAATAAAACAGTAACATGCTTTGCCATACAGAAAAAAAAATCTACACTTGTGCCTAATTATATAAAGAGTAGCAACATATTCTCCCATTGCTATCTGGCTGTTCTCCCAAACCATCTGCTTTTCTTAGGCTATGGCACTCTATAAAATGCACCTGCACATGTGCGCACACACTTGTGAGCACATGCACACTCACACAAGCTCATCAGCCATTAAGAAATGGCTCACAAAGATATTAAGTCACTCCCGACAATTGTGTGCTGTCCCATGAATCATGTCTGCCTTTGTTACTGCTCCAGTTCTTGACTTCTCTGACACTTCATGACACACTCACGACACACTCACTTTTACAACTTAATGTAATATTACTATATTTAAATTCTTACAAATTTCAGCAATCTTATCATTACTAAAACATGTACCATACCTGCTGTGAGCCGTAATAACAAGGCAGACAAGTCACAGCTCTTCGAAGCCTACAGACTTCAGACATGCACTGCTTGCTTCTATTATCATCGTCATGCAGGTACTCCTTTAACCTCTCCTTAAGTAAAGTTCCCAACAGTGTAGGCCTGCATGTTGCCAATTTCCTCTCTGCTTTCCTTTTTTTGAGCACAATAATTACACAGGTCTGTTCCTTTGCACTACAGGTAGACTACCAGGTGATGATGCCAGGCTTCATGCTTCACTTTTACAGCAGACAAAGGGTACCATTACTAAAGAATGTGCCAAATGCCAGGGCAGTGCACACCTTTAAATGGTAAAGTAGAGAGATTAATTAGAAGGGGACGCACATTGCAGAGAGAGACGGCCAGTATCTTACAGTCATTAGGTAGGGACAGATGCTTTGTAAATGACCTTTTACCTAAATTCCCTATCAAAGGAATGAAAAGGTGTCTAAAATGCATTTCAACCAATTTAAACAAATCTTCTTCAAGAGAAGCACCTCCCCCCATTCAACTAATATAACCAACAGCAGGATCAGTGCATTTTGGGGAAGGGCCTTATAAAAATCCCTACCTGATGCAACCCCTTCAATGAGCATGTTTTTCAGCCAAAGCTTAAAAAATAAATTATATATGTTTCAGTACCACTAAGTTGAAATCATGATATCACCTACTTTGTGCACAGGTAAAACTGCTTTATATGCAAAGCATTATGCACTGCTTTTGCTTACTGGTTTTGTTACCCAAGAAATTTTTTTTTACATTTTTTTTTAATGCAAATATAGTGCACCTAAGATGACAAAACTAAAGCAGTACAACTTTGAGGAGCAAACGTACATGCAGGCCAACATACGGAACAAATTAAGTCCAGGCATGGTTGCCTGGTACAAAGAGGTATAAAAAAAGAGAGTGCTCACTTGCTGCTGGAGAACTGAAAGCACAAATGCAGGGCAGAGTAAAATGCAGAACATTCATTCACCTACAAAGACCTGAAAGGCACAAAGTGGAATCTGCACCATAAAACTGGAAATGTACCTTTCAATCTGGACAAAAAAAAAAAAAAATTGTGGAATCTGCACAATAAAACTGGAAATGTACCTTTCAATCTGGACAAAAAAGAGAGAAAGACTGTGGAAGGTTCATCTCCCAAATGCCACAGATGAAGATTACAAGTACAAATATAGTCCGAGAATGCATTGAGGACCATCTCACCTAACCATGACCACCACTTAAATGTAAACATGGTATGCAGTAAGGTATAAGATGCTGACAGGAGGGTATCTGATTTTACAGCTGGCATCAAGCTACCTAGCTAATGTACACCATCTGATTCTGCAAACAACACTGCTCAGGGATCAACGGTTTGGCGGAATTAGTACTGTACATTTTGGGAGTGCTGCCCGAATTATCTGCAGTTCCTCAGAACTGAATGAGCTTCGTTGGAGGTCAAGGCTCAGCAGTGCTGGTAGTGTACTGCACAAAGAGACCAGTCTCTCATAGGAAAGATTTAAACAGTAGTCCAAACACAAGTAACATAATGTTTTATGACCAGAAAGACAAGACAGACTGTCGGGATACATAAACCGAAAGAAGGAAAGCTCCAGTACAAGGACCTTCTGAATATGCCCTAGAATTAATGAGAGAGAATCTTCTGTGACATTATAACCAGTCAATTTCAAATGAGTAACGTCTGACAATGCTGCTGCTGACATTTTAATTCCGTAATCTGTCACAGAGCACTTTCCAGAAATAATCAGTGTGCTTAGGCTCACACGACTACAGATGTGCACCAGGTGTTTATCAGAGAAATCCTTCATGTTTTTCACAATAAGATGATGTATTCTTGGCGGCTTAAAGGAGTCCTCTGGTATCCCAGTATCGCTAAACCAATCTGGGTGAAGTACGCAGAAACTAAGTTCTAGAGTTTCAAGAGATGGTGGGAGAATGCTGTAAGCAATACAATTAAGATCCATTGTTGAGATGCAAAGCTGTTTTAAATTCGGGCATCGTTGTTTAAGATTCATAAGCATATCTCTTGTTAACTCTTCCAGCTGAAGCTTCAACTGCCCCTCTAGTTGCAAATTCTTCAAATTATACCCCAGATATTGCTTCACTAATAGCCACAACCATTTAAAAGGCATCTGCAAGAAAACAAAAACAAATGGAAAATTTAAATTGCCAGCTCTGGGTACGAATCGATTGTATCACTCCACAACATAAAATTCACAAGTCAATTACTTCTTCCAAAATAAAACTGCAACTATCATGGCATACACTGGCTGTCACAACTACCCCTCCTTCTCCTGGTCTATAGAAACTCCCTTAAGAATATTACACCTTCTGCTAGATTCAACATACGCAGAGCCATGAAATAAAAAAAATTACACACACACACACACACACACACACACACACACACACACACACACACACACACACACTTCAGGGAGCGGTCTCAAAAATCTAACTAATTAAAGGGTCATCCAAGCTAAGAAAGTAAGCTGAACATAACAGTAGATGTTTTAAGATCCATTACCAGAATAACCTTAGATACATTGGCTATATCTTGCCGAGGATACAACAGCCTTCCAGCTTCCTGAGCTTAAGGGTACATTCCACATGCCCAAACCATCATCAGCTCAAGCACAGCTGCATAAAAAAAGAAGTTATGTACTCACCGTAATGTTCCATGTTTGTTGTCCAGTATCTTGCCTTCATTCTTGCTGGTTGTGTTTGGAGCCGATCCTCTGCTCCGACTCAGCCGCATACCAAAGCTCAAGAACATCTACTGGCTCGAGGCTACAACCTATCCCAGGATACCTAGAGGCTGTTCCCCAAATCTCATTTGAGAGACCACTCCCTAGAGTATGCTAACATGCAGAAAATTAATTTTTAGAAAATATATTGGTCATAAAAAGTAAAGAGGCAGGAAGGGAATCGGATCATATTTGTCAATTGTAAAATCCTCTAGATCCTCCAGGAAGGGGAATGGATGGTTGGGACGCAAGAATGAAGGCAAGATACTGGACAACAAACGTAGAACATTATGGTGAGTACTTAACTTCTTTATGTTATGTTGTCCTATCTCGCCTTAATTCATGCTGATAAGTCCCCAGCACCTTTTTCTTGGGTGGCTCAAGGGAATAAACTCTTCAGGAAAGAGTAACCAAAGGATGCCTGTTCCGGGAGGCCACATCTACTTTGTAATGAGAGATAAAGGTGCGAGTATTAACCCATGTAGCAGCAGCACAAATTAAATCCAATGGGAGTCTGGATTGAAAGGCAATGGAAGTAGACACCACTCTAGTTGAATGTCCTTTAACTTTCCTTGGTGATTCTTTATTATGAGAATTGCACACATAGATGATGGTCTCAGTAAGCCATTTGGACAAAGTAACTTTTGAGACTGCCATGCCTTTTTTATTTTCTGAATAGGAAACAACAACTGGTCTGTCTTTCTGAAATCTTTGGTCCTATGCAAGTAAAAACGCAACTGTCTATGCACATCCAGTTGGTGAAGCTTATATTCTGCCTTGTTGCCATAGCTAAGAAAAAAAAAAAACACAGGCAATTCTATACACTGGTTTAAACTCGCTTCAGAACAAACTTTTGGTAAGAAGGAAGGATTTGTGCTGACGGAAACTCTTATCTTTGTGGAAAATCAAATATGGTGGGTGGATAGACAAAGCTTGCAACTCTGAAAGTCTCCTAGCTGAAGTAACTGCTGTTAGAAAGACTGTTTTCCAAGATAAAAATTTTAGTGAACAGGACAATGCTGGTTCAAAGGGAGGAAGGATCAGGGATGATTATCTAAATTTATGTCCCATGGAGGAGGGGGTTCTCGTAAGGGTGGTCTTAATAGAAAAGTACCCCTGAGGAAGGCTTTGCATACTCTATGGGATATTACATTGGATCCAAGGTCTCCCACATGATAATTTGATATGGCAACTAATTGTACTCTTATAGCGGCCACCGCTGCCCCTTGATTAAAGACTTCTGTTAGAAATTCCAAAATTGCAGGTATAGGTGCTGTAAAGGGATGTGTTTTTTGTCCGCTCAACAAGAGACTCTCCTCCATTTGCTTGCATAAAGTTTTAGTCTTTTTATGCGTGGAAACCAGAATGTGGCATACCACAGGGGATAATTCTGGAAGCCTGGCTAAGATTGGAAGTGGAGTAACCAAGCTGTCAGCTTAAGGCTCTGAAGAGCAGGATGGAGCATTCCTTACTGATATGTCAGAAGATCCAGCACTGGGTCCAAGATCCACAGGCCCTCCTGAAGGTGGGGCCAAAGGAATGGGAACCATGTCTGACGAGGCCAGTAAAGAGCAATGAGAATTCAACGACCTGGCTTTCTGAATCACCTTCGGAATAAATGGAAATGGAGGAAAAGCATAAAGAAGTCACGGGGGCCAATCGTGGATGAGTACATCCCTCGGTGACTCTCCCGGAGGGGAAATGAGGGCAAAGTAGTTGCTGCATTTGGCATTGAATGGAGTGGTAAAAAGGTTGCAGCAAGGCTGGCCCCACTTGTGAAAGATTTGATTCACAACTTTCTGATTCTTGGACCACTCGTGAGGCATGAGAATTGCTCTGCTTAGCCTGTCTGCTATTATGTTGGATTTCCCCAGGATGTGCTTTGCCGTCAGAAAGTGATGAGAAGAAACTGTCCATTGCCAAACTCTCTGGGCCTCTTGACATAGGGGATAGGATCTGATTCCCCCCCTGTTTGTTGATGTACCATACCACCGACATATTGTCTGTCTGAATTGCAATAGTCCCCACGGGAAGAGAGTTCTGAAAAGCATGCAACGCCAGAAACACTGCCCTCATCTCTAGGACACTGATGTGCAAATGGCACTAGTGATCTTTCCACACCCCTTGGACAGTCTATCCCAGATAATGCCCCCACCAATATGGAACGTGTCCGTGGTTACTGTAGCGACAGGTTGGGGAAGTACAAACGGTCTGCCCATCGTTACCTGAGTGGACTGAAGCCCCCATAGTAGGTCCCTCTTGCAGGAATCTGTAATGAGAATCTTGTGAGACATGGGTAACTCCTGTATGGACCATTGAGTGAAGAGTAGCCACTGTAATATCTGCATGTGTAGTCGTACCAGTGGAACTAGTGTTATCACCACTGCTACTGAGCCTAAGACCTTCAGGATGAATTTTGCTTGTACTTTGAGTAGGATAGATACTTGACTGGGTAGCATTTGTATTCTCTCTCATGGCAATTTTGCTACCATGTCATTTGTGTTTAATTCTGTACCTATAAAGATAATACCCTGTAATGGCAACAAGGCAGATTTTTCTGTATTTACAGTAATGCCTAGATTGGAGCAGAGATGGATGGTGGCGTCCCTCGTTCCGATTAGTAGGTGCTTGGTGGTGGCAGTCAGGAGCCAGTCATCTAAATATTGAAACACCTGGAATCCTTGACGTCTCAGCTGAGCTGCGACTACTGCCATGCATTTGGTAAATGCTCTGGGGGCTGTAGTGAGACCAAAGGGCAGAGCTATGAACTGATAATGACTGGCTCCCAGCCGGAAGTGTAGAAGTCTTCTGGAGCGCCTGTCCATCTTTATGTGGTAGTACGCATCCTGTAGATCTAAAGAGCACATCCAATTGTCTTGTCCTAGAAAGGGGAGTATAGACTGCAGTGTTGCCATCTGGAATTTTGCTTTCTTTACTGACTTGTTTAGTCTGCTGAGATCCAATATTGGTCTCCAGTCACCTGTCTTTTTTGGAACTAAAGAACCTTGAGTAAATTCCAGATCCGATATGGTCTGCGGGGACTTCTTGGATGACTCTTTCTAGCAACCTTTGAATTTCTAGGGTTGCTTGATCCCTTTGACCGGGTGGAATGTCTGGGATAGACTTTGACGGACGAGGTGGACAGTGGAAAGGAATGCTGTATCCCCTGGATATAATGGACTGTACTCGTTTGTCTTGAGTCAATTGTTGCCAGGCTTCTGGGCACAGTGATAGTCTTCCCCTGACTGCCTCCAAAGGTGGACAGTCGGGCCTCCTTTCAGGAGCGCTGGAAGGGCCGACTGGAGAGTGCATCTCTGTCGCTCTGGTTTTGCGTACCCCCTCTGCTGCGTGGACGGCATCTTCCATTGTTATTCCCCAGTCTTCCCCTGGGGGGGGGGGGGGGACCACGAGTGACTGAAAAGGTTCCTTTGGAATTCCGGAATCACATTTTTCCACTCTTTTGACCTTTAGGATAAGGTCTGGTGGGGTGGAAAAACGTACTCCGACGGCAGAGTCTTGCCATTTTGTTGGGTCCTGGTGAGTCTCTTACTTTCAGCCTGAACAAGGATGAGCCATCAAAAGGGGTGTCAATAAAGGAAGATCTGAAGGGTTCAGCAAACTCACAAAGGTGCATCCAGGAATGCCTCCTAAGAGCTATTCTTGTGCCTGCTGCCCTGCTCACTCCATCGGCTGCGTAGGAAATGAGACGCATGGAGGACTTTGTAATCAAGGTTAAGGTCGCAAGCTGGGAATTCATCTGATCTGATAAACCCTAGGCCATAGCACCTTGTAGGGCATCTCCTAGCTCTTTAAGGAGATCCCTCTGAAGTCGGGTGAAATATAAGTAATTCAGCAACTGTAGGGTAAAGGCTGCTGAGGAGGACATACGCTTCCCATATTTGTCCATCGTATGAGACTCCTTGTTCAGTGGATGGATAGATGCAGAATTTCAGCTAACTCCTTCTTTGTGGCCGCTGCCACCATCATCACATCTACTGGAACTCCCTTTGTTAAGTATGGTCTATCCTCTGGGGCCCTAATGAATTTATTTGGCCTCCTCAGAACAGGGTCCACCGACTCCGGGGAGTCCCACGCCTTTTGACTCAACACCCAGGAGTGGGACGAAGGGCTGAGGACACCCAAGAGGTGGAGGGGTGACAGTCAAATGTTACCTCTGCTTAAGGATCTCTAGGATGTCTGAAAAAGAGAGCCTCAGAGGGCGACCATGGGGATCCTTCCGAATCCTAAGTCTGTATCAGAAGTGACATACTCAGGGGAGTCTCTTACACGGTCTCTTCCAAGGGACCTCCTCAGGGGGATGTTCTGGTAAGGTGTCTGAAGAGGGGGTGCCACCCATTGGGGTTTCCTGGGCACAGTTTCTACTCTGGGGCTGGTGGCGGGATGATGAAGCAGTAGTCGCTGGGCCTTTAAGGGAAAGAGTGTCTGGAGCCAAAGATGGAGCAGACTCAGTGGAGAGCACACCCCTCATCACCTCGAAGGCACCGCGATCCTGGACCGAGAGAGACTCCAATCATAAGTGACTGGGAGATCTCCCCATCACAGAGGAGGGTGGCTCCATCAGAGGCTGATGTGGACGCTGAACTCACCTGTGCCGAAGTGCCAAGGGGGAAGACTCTGTTCCGACAAGGGTCCGACTCGATTCCCCCCCCCCTGGAGCCAACCAGGGAGTGTCAGCTCCCAAATCCCCCGATTGAAGACAGCATCAACGAGATTGAAGCAGACGGAGCAGAGATATCATGGGTGGTTACTGGCTTCACCAATTCCAGCACAATGACTTCCTAACACACTGGCTCCGAACTCGTCTGAGTTGGAGGAGGAAGAGATGACACCTGAGGTACAGTGATCAGCTCCATGATCCAATGGGCTGGGCTCACAGGAATTTGTGCCAGGGCCCGAGTCGGCAGCAACCTCTTCACTACCCACTCCACGTCATCATCCGATAAACTTCTGGGGGACCGAGAGGAATTGGTCGAGGACCTGTGACTACCTGCCACAGATTGTAGTAATGGAATCTGACGCACTGATCGTACTGGATCCAATAACAGTGACAGACTCCTTTTTCGGCTTCACAATGGTTCCGAGGACTCAGATGAAACCGAGGGAGGGCCAGGTTTGTTGGAAATGATAACGTTCGGCTCTGAAGATACTTGTTCCTTATGACTACTTGACAGCTCAGACACCGGAGCCGATGAAGCTTTTTTGTCTTGTCCGATTTTGAGGCCTGATTACCTTCTTCAAAAGGGCCTTTCAATAAAGCTCTTAATGTGAGTTTATTTTTTCTTTCCTGTGGGACCCTCGCACTAAACCCATGACAAATGGAGCAAGAATCCTGCAGGTGGACTACTCCTAAACAATATACACCACTTGTGTGTCCGTCCATTTTCTGGGTGCATGAATCGCACTTTTTAAACCCAGATTGTCTCGATTCCTTAGTAGGTTCTTTAGACATTGTAAAGGATACCAAAGGAAAATCAACTACCAGCAACAACAATAAGAACAGTAACAATAACAGCACTGAAGCAAAAGGTTAAGGAGAGTTTTTTTTTTGTTTTAATTAGGAGAGAAAGAATGGGTGGAGGAGAAGTCTCCAAGTTAAACGACAGTCTCCTCCAACTTAAAAACAGAGACTCCTTAAGGAAAGGAAAAGCAGCCTTGTAAGAAAAAATGGGTTAAAGAGAAAGAATCCCCTAACTTAAAATGGATTCTTTAAGGGGATAGAAGAAGAAAAAGGGCCCTAAAGAGAACAGCTGAAGAACACACCCAAGTAATAAAACACCACATGAGCACACTACTTGTAAGGGAAGATATTATTAGTTTTTGTCAAAGATATACAGAAAATATATGATAAAAGCAATTACTAGCCTGAGACAGCAAAGACATTCCCGATGCTTCAAGCAGCAAACGAGATCTGGGGAACAGCCGCTAGGTATTCTGGGATAGGTTGCAGCCTTGAGCCAGTAGAAGTTCTCGAGCTTTGGTATATGGCAGAGTCGGAGCCAAGGATCGGCTCCGAACTATACCAGCAAGAATAAAAGCTAGATAGGACAACATAACATTCAGTGGTTTGGGTGTGTTCTGAAACCCTTCTAGCTGAAGTGACTGCCAAAAGAAAAGCTGCCTTCCAAGAAATAAATTTTATATCCGCAGTAGCTGCTGGTTCAAAAGGAGGCAGGGGGAGTTTTTCCAGCACAAAATTGAGGTCCCATGCAGGAGTTGGTGCGTTCTCCTGGGAGGCCTTAAATTTTTGGCCCCTCTGAGGTACTGTTATAGCAGTGGATGAGAAAAGGGGGGAGGCTCTGTGTTGTAATGAGCTAAAATGGCAGAGGCATGGATTTTTACTGAAGAAAAAGATAGGCCCTTGTCAAGCATCTCAGTTAAGTATTATAAAATCTGAGGAATATTGGGCTTTGCTGCGTCTATTCCTTGTGCCTGGTTCCAAACACAGAATCTCTTCCATTTATCAGCATAAGATTTTCTAGTACTAGGCCTTCTGGCTTCCAAAATGACATCCATCACAGGTTTACTGAGAGATGTGGTTGGTAAAATTAGTGGATTAGCCATGCTGCAAGATTCAGAGTTTGGAGATGAGTGTGCAGAATCTGATAGTTCTGCAGAGACAATAGGTGAGGTGTTTGAGGCAAGTACCACGGAGGAAGGTGAGACATATTCCTTAGAAGCAGGTACCAGTGCTGGCGAGGCCAGTCCGGAGCAATTAGAATCATTTTTGGTTTTTCCTGTCTGACTTTTAGTAAGACCTTGGAGAGTAGAGGCAGAGAGGGAAAGGCATAGATTGATAGGTTTTTCCAGCTGAAGGACAGAGCATCCACTTTCCATGCTTTTATGTGATGAATTCTTGAGCAGAATTTGTCCAACTGATAGATTTGCCTCTCCCCAAAACTATGTCTGGGCTTCCCCATTTCTGTGTTAACATGCTGAAGATTTGTGGATCCAGTTTCCATTTGTGCGGGTCCATAAGATTTCTGCTTAGGTCGTCTGCCAGAGTACTTAGATGTATTTTGCAAGTCAAGGCTGTGTTCTACAAGGCCATGGCTAGTCTACAAAGGGGGAAGGAATGGGTACCCCCCTTATGTACCACATAACTGTGGTGTTGTCCGTCTTTATCAGTAGTTTTCCTGGATAAAGTAAGTCCTTGAAGCTGTCACAGCATTCTGAACAGCTAGCATTTCTTTCTGGTTGATATGTAGATACATTTGGTTTGGGGTCCATTTGCCCTGAATGCATCTCCCTGCCAGGTGGGCCCCCCAAGCATAGTCTTGATGAGTCTGTAGTTAGGGAATGGGTGGCAGGGGGCAGAGTAAATGACAGTCCCTTGTTTTGGTGACATGTCTGCCCACCAAAGAAACTCCTGTTGCAGCCAGGGAATGAGAGGAATCATTGTTTCCAGGCTGTGACAATGTTGACTCCCATAAGCTTTTTAGGCACCACTGAAGTTTCCTCATATGCAGTCGCACATATGGAATTAGTACAATGCAGGATGCCATGAACTCCAAAGCCTACAGAATTTGTCTTGCAGATAACTGGGTTGTTGTCATTTGTTTGACGTATGTTGTCAACTGCATGTGTTTGTCTGGCGTGAGGTAGGCCATCTAGGCAGTTGTATTCAAGCTTGCACCCAGGAATGTATTTATTTGAGAGGGTACCAGTTGCGATTTCTTTTCGTTTATGGTGTACCCTAGGGCATGCTAGAAGTCTTTTTACAAACGCCAGATGTTGAAGAAGAGTGTCCTTGTCCTCTGCCTGAATGAGACAATTGTCTTCTTTGTCTGCAGAATGCAATTACTTACTGGTGCCAGGCACTTTGTAAAGACCCTGGGCACAGTAGATAAGCCAAAGGGCAGTGCAGAGAATTGGTAATGCAAAAAGCGGAGGTATCTTCTGCAGGATTCCCTTACTGGGATATGCAGGTATGCCTCTTTTAAGTCTAGAGTTACCAACCAGGCATTCTTGCCTAGTATAGGCAGTAGCTGTTGTAAAAAGTCAGCATTTTGAATTTTGGAATGTCCAGGAACGTGTTCAGAATTGATAAGTCCAGTATTGGACGCTACGGATTTGTCTTTTCTGGGTACCAGGAAAAGTCTTGAATAAAATCCTTGTCCTTTTTCCTTTTCTGGTACCGGTTGAATAGCCCCCATATCCATGAGGGACATGACTTGTTTCTGGGCCTCTGCTCACTGGTTTTGTGGCAGATCTGGCCATCCGTTTTGAAATTGGCAAAGTGTGGAAATGAAATCTGTACCCCTGTCATACTATGTTTAATACCCACTTGTCCTGGGTAATTAACTGCCAATTTTTGAGCATGAAGTGCTAGTCGTCCCCCCCCCCCCCCCAAGGGGGCTGCCAAAAGATAAGTGCTTGGAGATGGTAGAGAAAGTCATTGAGACTGCTTACTGTAGGGTTGTGCTTTGTTACCTCCAGATTTGGAGGTGGAGGCACACCACTGCTTTGACCTGTAAGATCCTTGTGATTGATATCTGGAGCCTTTGGGGCACCTGGGTTTGCCCAGAGTGGCTCTGTTGGACACAGGAAAGGACCAATTCTTAGTAGGCCAGTGCCTACTGAACCTGGGTGGCGCACTTGCAAGAAATCTTTTACAGTTTGCATAGATTTAGCTTTGTCTTCCATTTTCTTTAAAACCTCTTCTGCCTTATTACCAAAGAGTATCATGCTGTAAAGGGGCATCCAACAATTTAGCTTTAAATTGATCAGGCAGATTTTGCTCCTTGAGCCAGGCATACCTTCTCATCACAGACCAGTTATGGCGGCCCTGCAAGAGGCCTCCAAGGAATCAAAACCACATTGCAAAGTATGCTTTCCAACTTGTTCTGCTGAATGCAATAAATCTTGTAACTCTCTATTTTCCACACAATCAGAAATCAACTTCAGTTTCTGTTTCAGTAAGCCCATAACTTGCTGTTGATATTTAAGCATATGAACCTGGCAGTTTAAAGCCAAGGCTGCCGACATATAAACCTTCTTACCCTATCTATCCAGCACCCTGGAATCTCTATCAGAAGGGGTAGGATTTTTGGCTGTAGAAGCCTTAACACACTTGGGACCCTGAGAAATAGTCTCAGGATCAGCCTCAGGATTTTTGAAAAGAAATTTGTGGGAGTCAGGAACCCTGTAATATCTATCTGGCTTACTAGGAGCCGGAGGCAGGGAATCAGGAGCCATGCTAGATTCAGAGAACACATCATCAACAATGTTTAATACAGGAGGTATTGCCAAAGGCCTATGCCGAGGAAAAAGAAAATGCCCAAGCCTCTTTTTGATTCAGAGAAGTCCTGACTCTCCCAGTGAAAATGTTCCCTTAAAGTATGCAAAGTCTCCCCAAAAGAGTAATCCGCAGGAGGAGATGCAGATGGGATGGATTCCTCTGCATCAGAATCCTCATAAGGTGGAATAGAAAATTCCTGATCAGAAGAAATGGAAACCTTATCTGAAGAGTCATAATCAGTGCCTTGCCTAGGTCTTTTAGGGGGGGGGGGTTGGGAATCCCTGATCAAGGTAATTAAATCCTCAGCCATTTTGATCATTTGTTTTTTAGGCATAGGGGCCTGAGCACGTGGCTCATGCATCGGATTTTTTAGACACAGAAGTCGGTTTTGACCTTGTTTTTGTTGGTGTCGGTTTAATATAAAAGAGGCCTGAAAACACCCTCAGAAGCCGGTGCCTGCTCAGCAGCTCTGCACCCACCCAAGGGAGAGACATCCGCAGGTTCAATACTTTGCGAATCTTGCGGCATACTGGACTCAGAATGGGTCTCGGTAGAGGCCTGCGACTCAAAAGTAGTGGGTATCAGGGGCTGCGAAAGCGCCTCACTGAGTACTGGTGACTGGCTTAGGAGAAGCTTCGTCATCAGTTTTGAACCTCGACGGTCTCTGTCTTTTTCCTTGCATTTTTTGTGAACTCCAATAGTCAGATTGCTAACAATCAGGGTAGTTCAATCTAGAACCAAAATATTTAGAAACAAAAATATTCCGAAGCTTAATAGTGCATTGGTTAAATTTAGTACAAAACCAACAGCAAGGAACATTGTGATCAGGGCATAGGCAAGGAATACAGTATAAATGAAAATCCTTATGAGGTATTTGCTTCCCACAAGTAATGCAATTATTAACTTTTACTGACATCGGTAAGGAGCAAGAAAAAGTTTCCCCAACGGGGCACTTGGCTTTAGTTTGAAGACTTTGGTTCTGAAACTCGAAAACGAAAATTTCAGGAGATGGCCGACCAGCACTTGCTAACTGTTTCTGCTTCGGGCACCGTGCGGCAAGAAAGACTGATTAAAATGGCGCTGGCTGCATGTTTTATACCCCTGATGACCTGACGTCATAGAAGAGGAGACAGCAACCGACGCAGGACCCAAGACTTTGTTATTCAGGCCGACTGAGGGCAACCTGCCAGAAGATTATCCAAATGTAATGACTGCAACAGTGAAACACGAAGAACATCTGACTAGAGTTTCTGAAGGTTTTAGTTCTGTTAACATCAGGTTGTTGTCTGTGGATATAATATCCAAGTTGTCTGTGGACTTCCCAGAGTATGAAAAATCCTCTCCCCCTTATTTCTAGGTTCTGGAAAAGGACAGGAAGAAAAACAGCTTGGCTCAAAGTAAACTCTAATACACCACTTCAGGCATAAAAGATTAGTTCTTAAGAAAAGAATATCTTTGGTCAACCTTATTTCATTTTTCCACAACCACGAGAGTGCAACTCTTCATGCAGAAGTCAGAGCAATCAGTACAAACTGTTTTTTCCAGGTTCTGAACCTCAAATCATCCTAAATGGGCTGGTCCAAATGGAGCAAAAATTAATTTTTCCAAAACAAAAATTGGGTACTTGCGTATTATCGTAACCAGATTATGGTGGTAGTACTGGTTGCTTCCTGATATTGAAATCAGGCTGTTGATGTTGTAATGAAGTTATGCAATCTGTTTTCTTTCACACCTAGGGTTGTTTTACTTCATTCATTTTCCATACTAAGCATGTGGACATAGCTAACCTGTTAGCTGACAGCTTCTGTGAAAACATCACTCCCCTGTCCCCGCCACACATACCCTATGACATCCCTACCGCCTGTCCTCTACCTTGCATCGCTAAAGAGCAGGTCATAAAATGCTCCAAGGCCAAAAACACAGCATCTATGAGACCTGATAACACCCCAGGTTGCATCCTACATGGGCTCAAACAAGAATTAGCAACAACACTGGGTACTCTTTTCAATCATAGTTTAAGCACTGGCTTTATCCAGGCTGAATGGAAAACAGCCACCATTATCCCCTTGCACAAAGGCGGTGCTTCCACTGACCCTGAAACTATAAACCTATTAGCCCAACTAGCCTTTAAGCCCATGGACCAAATCATTATGGACCTTCCCAAATACATGACCCTACTCAGTTTAGATTTGTCAAAGGGAGATCATGCCTGTCAGACCTGGTGGACTTCATTGAGACAGTCACCAAGGTCCTGGATGAGGGGAAATCTGTGCATACAACCTACCTAGACTTAGCAAAGGCTTTTGACATGATCCCCCACTTGGGCATCATTAACAAAATCACCCAGCTAGCCAACCTTATAGCGTTAGATGGGTTGCTAACTGGTTCACTGCAGTCAAAACAGGGGAATCCACCTCCAATAGCAGACATGTAACCAGTGGTATTCCAGAAGGATCAGTCCTGGGACCTCTACTGTTTGGAATCTATTCCCCCAAAGTACAAGCTAAAACTAGTGGCAGAGCAGTGGTGCAGCGGTCAACATTGTCACCTCACAGCATGAAGTTCACTGGTTCAGTTCTTGGCTGGGATGCCTTCTGTGTGGAATCTGCATGTCCTCCCAACGTTTCCTCCAGGTACTCCGGTTTCCTCTCACATTCCAAAGACACATGTCTGCAGCCTTTCTCTCTAGGCCTCTGCTGAAAATAGACTATATCCTAGTCGGACTTTCCCAGTCAACAAATGCTAAATAAAATATAGATATAAATAAATATGGTCTGGCTGACAAAGTTTGCTGATGACTGCAAACTTGGAGTGGTCACAGAATCTCCAGATGAGAACATCCTACAAAAGGGTCTTACACAAACAAATGATTGGTACCAAAGTCATGGCCTTAAGCTCAAAGCAAAAGAAATGTATTATCATCCATTTCAGTAAGTGCGAAGTTCCTGCTAACTGCCACATCAATAACAATACCCTAAGTATGCACTCACTGGCAACAGACCTGGGCACACACGTCTGACAGCAATCTTTGATCACCATGTCTCTATAGTGGTTAAGAAGGGTATTCGACATTGCTCATCTCATAACTTAAGAGACTGCATCCAGAAAAAAAAGAAATAACCTCTCTGTACTCTTCCCTAATCATACCAATAACTGATTGCAATGCCTCTTTTGGTATGTACCTTTACAAGCACCTGCAGCAATCGGAGAGACGATAAAAGTTCCTCAAGAAAATGACAAGGTATTCAGCATCTGTTCCATGTGATCATCTGAAATCACTGTCACTTTCTTCTGTTTCATACTCAAGAGGTGATATATGCCTTGCATACAAAGGCAATCATTGACCCTGCTTTATTGGGAATGCTGCACATCCACAAGTCAAATGGTACATGGGTTACTCGCCCTTAACCTGCTATGTGAAATCAATAGAACCTTTGATGGAAAAAAACGCTGTCTGGCAACAATAAAGGCTGTCCTCCACGTATAATACCAAGGAAAGAGCAACACTGAATGAATAATTAAGACAATTTAATATTAAAAACTTCACAAAACAAAAGTCACGAAACAGATTTAGCATCTCATACATGAGATAAAAGCGCGCTAAATCTGTTTTGTGACATTTGTTTTGTGAAGTTTTTAATATTAAATTGTCTTAATTATTCGTTCAGTGTTGCTCGTTCCTTGGTATTATACAAGTGGAGGACAGCCTTTGTTGTTACCAGACAGCATTTTTTTTGCATCAAAAGTGTTGGTTGTCTACGGGTTGCTGCTATTTTACATTAATAGAACCTGCTAGAGGGACAGATTTGTCTCTCAGAAGTTACCACACCTTTGGATCAGACTCCCACTTCATGGAAAACACAGCACCTCATTGGCCCACTTCAAACACATGGACAGCTGGATGGGTAACAGTAAATGTATCCTGGGGGTTCCACCTGTGTCCCTCTTGGACTGGGGCAACTGGTGCTGATCATGGAAATAAGGGTAGAACTTGGGCTAGACTTCCAAGGACTGTACGGGCATTAGCCTAGTATTCTAAGATTCTATAAGGGTCAATGTTGGTCCTCATCAGCTCGTCTATCTCAACCTTTTGCTCTATTGGATTAATGTGAACTTGGAGGGTTAACCAATGCTTCAGGTGCCCTTCCAAGCCACCACAGCTATCTTGCACAGAAGGCGGGACCTAGTGCCCCAGTTTGCGAATCACCATGGTGTGGTCTGCAACCACCTGCAGAGGTCCCGGGGAGCACAGATGAACAGATTCTAGAACATGGATTACAGCTAACATCTCTGACATGCCTCATCCCTGCAAGTAAACAGCACATCTATTATCAAATTCTAATCAAATGTCAAGAAGCACAGAATGACAAGGTAGAAGAACTGACAGACAAGTAATTAAGCCTCAATGTGGTTTAAATCTGGTTAGAATGATGGCATTAAGGGTCTCAGGCGTCAGAAATAAAGGAGCAAAACAATAGGGCAGATTTCACCGGACAAGTGAAAATGCTAAGTGGGAGACCAGGGAAAAGCAGTTATTTGCAACAAGGTTCTGGAAGAAGATGCAAGCAGCTGTGTTCAAAAGGCAGTCTTCTCAGAATAATTAGGAAAGGCAACAACAACGGGTCACAGCAGGATGGGAAAGGAGTTGTGTGAAAACAAAAAGACCGTGTACATTAGGATTGTGGATGCATATGCATACGTTCAACAGAACTGGACAATGGGTGTGATTTTAAATACAGTAGTGAAAGCGAGAAACTGCATTAGTACTGGTTAAGCAAAAGCCATGGGTTCAATAAATTGTGTACCTTTATTCCCTTGCATACAGCAATGGCATGTGTGTTATAAGGACTCCGTTTAAGCAAAAGGGATTGTTAAAGACACCAGAAATACCTAAACAAAGTCAGTGAAATACAGACAATGAACTGCATAATCACAAAGTAAATGACCGTGTAGCATACTTTGTTAGGGACAATGATGCTGCAGGAATACAGACAGGGCTTGCTCATGTACCTCAAACGTTGTGGAAATTAGCAGCTGATGGTTAAGGTACACCAATCAGAAATGTGCTGTTCGGTAACACAGCTCACAGTATTACTTTTCATTCCATGCACACACAGTAGCAAGGTAAAGTGCATGTAGGTCGGGGGCTTGTACCACAGTCTCCTCCTCTAGCTGCAGACATTACTTCATATTCGTTACTACTTCCACTGCTTGTGTTGCTCACAATGCCGGCAGTTTTTTAAATGTCCTTTCACTGTGTTGGGTACAAAGACAGCTGGATTCACATCGTCAGAGTGACAAATCTTCCACAGACAGAGAGAGGGAGAGGGTTAATCAAAAATTGCTGCAAGAACTTTTAGCATCCGCCCAATCACCCCCATGTGGGAGGATACCCCCCCCAAACTTTTACATACCTACTCCAAGGTCAAACACTGGAAAAAAACTCCACGGGTGGTGAAAATTTTCATAGAAACATTACATGGATGACTGGCACTTAAAACAACAGCCAACTGATTGTCATTAGGTCCATTAATCAAATACATGCAACCTCACAAAAGGCAGCTCTCACCAGATGAATTTAACCTATTTCAATTACTGACTACTGTTGGAGCATGGTCAGTTGCATGTGTCCTCTTGCTACCCTACCTGAAAAGGTGTTACCTACCAGCATCTGACCAGAATTAGAACTGCTGGTTGATGTCACTTACTTTCTCCAAAGATGGCTCAGATCTACCTTTGGGTGCCACCTCCTAGTTCCTGACAAATATCAGTAAAGCTCATGGATACTGTAACACAACCTGAACTACATCAGAACTAGAACTAATTGTGGATGTAATTTGCCTGTATGTTAGCTTCTTGGAGGCCACTCAATGTCATCTTAATGTACAGTGGATAAAAACAAAAAAGTGTACACACCCTTGTTAAAATGCCAGGTTTTTACGATATAAAAAAATGACACCACAATAAATCATTTCAAAACTTTTCCCACCTGTAATGTGACCTATAACCTGTACAATTATTCAACTGAAAAAAGTCTGTTAGGGGAAAAAATATAAAAAATAAAAAACATACAAAGTATTAGTTTAAGGGTGAGCACACTTATGCAACCTCACCTATCTGCACCCAAGATGAAATCAGAGCCCCAGTGAAGGTCTTAACACAGGTTCATAAGCAGTAGATCCTGGTAGCCTCTGCAAGATATACCTGTCCCGCAAAATATTCTGTTAAATGTTACAGGATAAGGTGTTTATATTCCATAGACAGACTATTTCTGTGCCATTTGACTTGCTGATGTGCAGTAAATCCATCAGTAATGGGTCAGAGGATGCCTTGTATGCCAGACACAGGTCACTTCTTAGCAGTCTGTAGGGCACAGAGTACAATGACAAGGATACAAGTTGGTCTATGTAGGACATGCTATTTAGGCCTATTACCCTTTATCTCTGTGGGCTTTCCAGTTGTTGCATTTGTCTGGACTGATACATGCTAAAGAGATCATTATACTGAATGATGGCCTAATGAGGCCCTTCACCTCCACCTCCCAAATCTAGTTAGCTGTGGTAATCTATCATAAACCTAAGACTGCCCTCTAAAGTGCAAAGTGTGTGCAAACAGGAAGGATATTGTGGTTTCACATGTTTCTCTTGTGGGTCTAGCCTATTTGTTATGTTTACTATTACACTGCTTAGGTGTACATAGATGCAAATATACAAATGATGTAACAGTACCTGTGGGCCTAATCACTCCAGAATGGAACAGAATGTGACAACTAGGGCCGAGAGAGAGACGCAATACATCTCTGTCACACTTTCATGGTGTATCACAATGTCACAACCATACCGTACTGTGTGTACAAGGCCAAATGGTGGCACACTGCTTATCATTCAACAATGGCCTTGTTCTTCTTGACATACAAACTGTTCAACCTTTGACAATGCTCAACTATTTCTTATCTCAATTAGCTCACAAACAGTGTTATACTCTCAAAAACAACAGTGCAGCAGCAATGGATTCACAGTTTTCTGTCTGGTAGATCTAGAATACTATCACTCATCATACAAGACCTCAGCACACACTCCTTTCTTCAGTGATGCCTTTAAAGCAGTACTCCAGATGGGACACTTCCTGACATATTCAACGGTTCATAGGTTTACGGTTCATAGGTTTACACTAGGCTATCTGCCCTAAGGCATTTATAAGCCTAGCCCAAAGTTTTGTGGCTTACGCCACCCCTTATATGAAAAAATACTGTACCCATAAGTTTGTTGTGCCTCTGTCCAGCAGTGACACAGAGAGAATTCCCGGGGTAAACCTACGATCTCCCATACACAGGTCAAGATTTCTCTTGAACACAGCCAGCGAGGTGCTCTGCCTCACATGGACTGGGATTTTATTCCACAGCATAGGGAGTCTCTGAGTGATAAATCTATCCCTCCAGCACGTCCTATTTATATCCATGCTAAGGTTTAAGTCGCTTGCTCTACTGGTTTTGGTGGATTTGGATTTTTTGAGGTGGAGCATATCCATTAATTTCGGGTTGGACATGGCCTTGTATGTCAGGTACATGTCACCTCTGAGCAGACAGTATGTGACTGAATAGAGCTGGAGTTTCTTCAATCTGGCAGTATATGACAGATTTTGGAGTCCCTTTATCCTTTTGGTGAGGAACTTTTGGGGTCTCTCCAATTGCTGCAGATGTCGGGTGAGATACATCCCGAATGGGGCATTGTACTCGATCATTGGTCTGATAAGTGAAGAGTACAGGGGAACAATGACCTCACTAGATCTGGATGTGAATCCCTTCATGATCAGGTGGGCAATGTAGAAGGTCTTTCTAACCACTTTAGCAACGTGAGTGTCAAAAGAAAGGCCACTAGTGGATTGCCACCTATATGGTAGCTTGGGGTTACCTTGTTTTTCCCGAAGGGTATGACTATACATTTTTTGGCGTTTAACTTCAGGCCATGGCTCTGGCACCAGCTATCTGTTTCCATGAGTCCCTTCTGAAGGATATCCGTGTCCGATGCACTTTCCACTATGGCGCCCAGTTTGCAGTCATCTGCAAACGTTGTCAGCCAAAGTCCTCCCATGTTGGCCTGTACTTCTGAGAAGTAGATGCCGAACAATAGGGAGCCAAGGACCGAGCCCTGTGGGACACCACTTGTGACCGGCTTGGAGTCTGACATAGCGCCAGCAACTCTAATCCTGTGGGTTCTGTCCTTAAGCCAGTTTGCAACCCATCTTGTGACATATGGGTTTACATTTAAGCTGGTAAGTTTTTCTACAATACCCGAGTGGGGTATTGTGTCGAAAGCCTTTGCAAGGTCAAGGTAGGCTGTATGGACTGCCTTTCCCTCATCAATGGCCTTGGTGACTGTTTCGAAGAAGTTGACCAAGTTCAAAAGGCATGATCTGCCCTTGACGAAGCCAAACTGGGTCGGGTCCAATGTCTGCAAGTCCCCTATATCTTTGTTTATGAGCTCCATTATGATCCTCTCCATAGCTTTGCAGACTAGACTTGTTAAGCTTATGGGGCGGTAATTACCACGGTCCGTAGAGGCACCGCCTTTGTGGAGTGGGACCACAGTTGCCATACGCCACTCCTTGGGCATGTATCCTGTGGTAAGGCTGAGATTAAACAGCTGCCTTATATGCAGGTTTAATTCCTCATTTAGCTCGTGTAGCACACAGCCGGGGACACCATCCGGTCCCATTGATGCTGTGTTTTTAGCTTTAGAGAGAGCAGCTTTCACCTGCGCATTTGAGATGTCTGGGAGGCTACACTCTGCTGGGATAGTTCTCTCTCCTTTAGGGGGGGAGAGGGGGGTGAAGTTTGCACTGAACCTGTCTGCCAGTATGTTGGCAATGTCGGTGGGTTCAGTGATTTTTGTATCATTTTGGACTAATTCTGAGCATATCTGGGAGTTTCCACCCAGGTTCCTAACATAGCTGAAAAAGGCCTTATGATTGTCCTTTGAATCCATGGCAATTTTTCTCTCAAAATTGGCCTTAGTTGATTTTATGAGTGCTCGTATTTTTTTACTAATAATGATCAGAGGTGACTTCCCTTTTATGGATTTTGTTCTATCATGTAATAGCTTTCTCCTCTTATTGTAAAGTTTGTTAATGGTTGGGGTCCACCAGACTGGACGTTTGCCCTTTGTGGAAAGAGTCTTGGTTTTATTTGGGAATGCCTGATCCATGCAGTCCTGGAGGTGTTCATAGAAGGCATTTGTAAGGGCTTCCGCAGCTTGGGTTGTGGTTTCCACTGGCTTAGGGGCCTTGAAGGATACCACACCAGTCTTGAGTAGTGTGAAGCTTGCTTTAGAGAAGTTCTTCACTGTGGTCTTTTTTGTTTGGGGTCGGGGGGGGATGTGGATTTCCAGTGAGATTAGTTTATGATCAGATCTCACCAATGAGGGATATACTTCCAGTGTGGAGCATTTTGTCCCCATGTTTGTGATAATGAGATCTAGTATATTTTCTCCTCTCGTGGGAACAGTGACTAGCTGTTCCATGGCATTTGAATTTATGAACTCCAGGAACCGTTGGGCTAGAAAGTTAGGGCTTGAGTAATGTTCCCAGTCTATATTCGGGTAGTTGAAATCACCCAATATGATGGTGTTTGGAGATACATTTATACCCTCCAGTGTCTTCAGGAAGGCTGTGTGGGGTTCCCGAGTTTGAGAGGGTGGCCTGTAGCATGCTACAATTTGTAGAGCAGATTTGCCTATGGTTAGTTGCACCTGGATGGTTTCCGAAGCTTCATGCGTTGCCACCAACCCGGAGGTGTGGGTATCCTTTATGAATATGGATACACCCCCTCCTTTTGTGGTGTGGTCCGGGTTTTGGGGCCGGAACGCATGATATGAGGTAAAACCTAATAGTGCCGGGGTGCTCTCAGGAGCCTTGAACCAGGTTTCAGTTACAGCACAGACATCGATGTTCTCCATACTGAGAAGGGCCTCGAGTGCGTGCATTTTGAGATTTAGACTTCTGGCATTGAGCAGCATTACCCTCAGTTTCTTCCCATTTTTGTTTTCTAGGGTGGTAGGTTTAGAATTTGAGCCTTGCCTAAAAGAGGCACTATGGGGGTGGCAAGAGCCTTAGCCAATATCCGGAATCCCATGGTGACAGGTGCAAGCTGTCCCTTGAAGCAGCGTGGCTTGTCAAGCATGTCATCCCAGGCAGACAGACACTGGATCCCCTTTGAATGACACCAGACATTAAGCCAATTGTTAAAGCTGATCATCTTGTCTCTATATTGTGGCATCATTCTTGGTGAAGGAAGGATACTGCTCAGGGTCAGGGTCATACCTGCCTGGGCTACATAATCAGAGAGCTCCTCTATGTCTCTTTTCATGTAGTCCAGGGAGGTACGTCTCAGGTCGTTCACACCAGCATGGACAATGACTGTGTCATATTTGTACTTGCCGTGGAGTGACCCGAGTGCTTGTGTTATGTGGCGGATTCTAGTGCCAGATAGGGAGCTTACTGTGACCCTCTCCTTGTTCAGTCTGGTGAGTGGGACGTCAGTGTGTCATGGAGTCACCTATGACAAGTATGTTTGGTGTTGTATTTGGCCTTAAGGGCTGTGACTGCTTTGCACACTGATTTTGTGGTTTATGTGTTGCTTGTGGGGTGTCTTGAGGTAGCAGTTGTTTGGGTGTCTGCTTTGGAGGCCTCTGCTGTTTAGGTAAATTTTTACTCAGAGCCTCAGAGTATGTCTTTGTGTGTTTATGTGTTTGATTCAGTGGTGTGGTAGCATTATGTGAGGCTGGTTTTGTGGTGAGTGTAGTTGCCTTCTCCTCCTGTCTGGCCTTGCCAGTCCTGAGTTGAGAGAGCTCAGCCTCCAGTTTGGCTAAATGGCTGCATCTCTTGCAAGTATTTGTGTTATGTGGGAGGAGGAGAGGGTTGTCTGTGTACATGAGGCAGTTATAACATTGCCTCAAGATTCCCAGATTCACCAGCTGGACCGGAGAGGAGATTGACAACTGACCTTTGGACATGCTAGAATAATATTGGGAATTCCTTAATTGAAAACAAGGGCCAGTGGGGAGTGAGGGTGTAGTGCTTTTAATTTTTAGTGCTGACTTATATAATTGCTTTAGTGAGAAAGTGCCAGGTAACTTGAGTGCAATGTGTTACAAGTAACTAAATGCAAAAACAACAAACAGTAACTTTCTTTCAAGTGAAACAAGGAAATAAGTACAGTAAGCAATGCAGATATCACTAGTGATCCACAGAAGCGCTGAGAAGCCGTGTATTAGGTGGAATTAGCGTTGCAGGGAAATAACAAGCAAACAAACAACAAGCATATAAACAAAGCTAGATTCAGCAGGCCTGGATCTAGTCTATGCTACATCAAACAAGGTGTACCAATTTCAGTAAGATACAGTTCAAATATTCAGGCACTATAAACCTTTAACCAGAAATTCCCAGCTCAGAAGGGCAGAGTCCAGCCTCTTCTCCCACAAGAGTGCAGACCACGAACCTTCTTAATGTAAAATAACTGGCCTGAAGCCAAAGTGCTTAAACCAGAACTAATACACTTGGACACTGGGCTCTCAATCAGCAGTTCCCAACTTAGAAGGATGAAAGCTACCTGTCCTGCCACCACAGTGCTTGCCACAAACCTTCCTGAATCATCAGGGGACAATGTTCTATATCTTCAGGAATCATCAGGGGACAATGTTCTATATCTTTGGGGTGTCTGTTACAGGTAATACAGGTACAATTATTACCGTCTACTCAAAACTAACTTTGTTCATACCGGATTCCTAGTAAAGATGAGTAATGGTAAGAGGCACTGTGTGGACCAGACAAGTCTATTCACATAGTTATGAAAAGAAAAAATGCAGACATTAGAATAATGGGTGTGATTAGGCAAAATGCAAACACTAGTAGTGCAGAAGGGAAAGGATGCTACCCAACTGCATTAAAATGGACCACACGTAAGCACTTCTAATTACTAACCTTTTTGTATATTCATAGACTCCTAGGTTTATGTCCATTAACCTGTTACAATTCAGAGCGAGTGGTGATCACAGGTGAGCCCAAGACTACTGAAGTGAATGTAATCCTCATAATACAAAAACACACTGTAAAACATCTCTATTTTTAAGCAACAGATTCAATTATCTAAAGAAATGCAACCACTACAAAAACTTTGCACATATCAGAGTACCTCAAGACATGGACAGTACAGTTACACTAACAGTAGACAATTGAACAGATCAAAGTTGCAGCAGCCTATGCTAGACTGGTTATATTCTGCCAAGGATATGATAACTGATAAGCATCCAAAGCTTTAGAGCCTGTTCCAGGCATCCTAACTGCTGACCAGATGCAGAAGCGTTTAATAAAGTCAGTGGTTAGGCAGTGAAACCTTCACAGCATTCTTACCTCCGAATAAGGGAGGACAAAGCCCTATCATTTAAGTATATGCTAAAAACTAGTTATCTTTTTACAAAGGTGTGAATATAACACACAAAAAAGGGGTGGATGGAAGGTGTCCCTACTGCTACAGTGATCCATCTGAACATCTACTGTTATGGCAAGTTAACTTAAAACAAACTGTGCTACATCCATCCTTAGCCCAAGATATATGGGTAGAATATCAGAGCTCAGAACGAAACTAGCAAGGAAGAAGGGTCATCGTCTAGGAGCACCTGGAGAATATTCCTAACAAAACCTGCTATGGACTTACAAAAATAAGCTAAACTGATTTGTAATGTTTTGTACATGCATGCTCAGAGACAAAGTTGTTGCATTTCTGTCACCAGAAAGATTCCTGTAAAATCAAATCATTTCCCCGTTAGTCTGGGGAATAATTCTAGAATGCCTAGACACAGCATTTTTTCTAGGACAAGGGGAAACATGGAAGTTTGGTTTGTTGGATGAAAAGGAGGAATAATTCCCACTGCCAACTGTGTCCTTTTTTGATGGATTCTCAGTACTCATTTATACGACATTATCGCATGCTACAGGAGGAAAAAGGCCGTTTCGGACTTTGCTTTCTCTGGCTTCCTCCTTCCATTTTGAGTCACACTGCCTTTGCTTTTTGAAATTCTTTTTCCCTGAACTCTGCTGAAACTGTCTGTTCCTTCTCCTATAGAAGGATCCTGAAGAAGAAGGGTCCTTTACACTTTGGCGACCTGAGTGAACCCCTTAATTAACTTCACTCTTTCATCACATCTTTTAACAGGTTCAGCAGAAGATGGCCCAAACACCACATTTCTATCTAGGGGAGCACTCAAGACCACTGTTTTGACAGACTAGTAAATTGTGTGCACTATAAAAATCAAACAAACCTCACTACTGACCCAGGAAGAGATGCTCTGGATACAGCAGAGTCATAAGAAAACCTCAAGATGTATTTGGTTACCCAAGAGACAGAAGCTGTTAAATTCAGAAATGCTTTAATCTCTGAAGAGAAGTTAGTACTTATTTTTCCATACCTTCAAATGAAGCAAACAGAAATATGTTTATAAATGCATCAAAAACTAAGCATATGAGATTTGGGAGACAAACTAAAAGGTGAATATTTAATACAGCACGCAGTGATTGAAACTTTAGATTAATTTAAGGACCTGGGTATATGGGTAGATTCAGCTAGGAGTTTTTTTCTAATCAGATCAACCAATTGGCTAATGTTAGTTATAGAACTATAGGCTGTATAAAAAGACTTATAAAGTCTAGGAAATCAAACATAATGAAGTCATTGTTTGTTAGTTACATTAGACCCAAACTTGAGTATGGAATAACAATATGGAAACCCTATAGGAAAACAAGCATGAATAAACTGGAAAGAGTACAGCGGAAATATACTAAAGGACACTAATACTAATGGATGCGAAAATCTATGTTATTATGAAAGACTAAAATATCTGAACTTTTACAGTGTCTCTTACAGATATTTAAGAAGAGATCTTATTCAGGTACATAGGGCATTTAGGGACAACTACCTCTGGGAATGTTTGGGGTTATCAAAAAGTACTAGAGAATAGTCAGATAACCTATGTAGAAGAGTCTATAGGAAAGTGTACCAATTGGTTCTCCGACAGAGTAGCCGATGCTTGGAACATACTACCAAATTACATTAAAGCAAGTACTAGTTTAGATATTTTTAAGAACAACCTGGACATTTATGATGGGAACAAGTGTTTTGGCATAATGGCAAGCTAGAAGGGCTTTAATGCCTGTGCTTGAAACATTTGTATGTATGTATGTATCTATGTATGCTGACGTACGAGCCTGACAATATACTTTCCTCCCAAATCTATCAGAAGTTTTCCCACAACTGTCAGAAGGAACAGGGTCAGCATTCACAAGACGTTTGGCAAAAGATCTGCCAAAAAAAAAAAAGTGTCTGACCCAGGATTGGAAAATTGATGTGTTTGTATTTGGGAAGCTTTATAATTATCTGTCTGACCTTAGGGGGGGGTCGACTGTGAGGCATACTGCAAGTTGAAATCATACTTTGAAGCTAGTAAGACAGATGGAATGGCTGAAGACTAAAGAAAATCCAACTATAATAAGTCATACTACTTCTGCTGGGACACTGGAATCTCAATTACGTTCCTGCTGAAACATCATTTTGGTTATAATTTCAGGGGAAAAAAATTTTCAAGGGGAAAATCTGAAGGAAAACTTTCAGGATTCCCCTTCCTGTGACACATGCACTGGAGATAAAAAAAAAACTCCCAGTCTGAAAGTCCTTCACACTCAGAATCAGTATTCAAAATTTTGTGAAGAATCTCATTTAAAAAATGAAAGGCTCAAAATAAGCCCTTGGCAAAACCCAGAAATCTTCCCTGTCCATCCTATGTGAAAGCAGGACAGCATGGATATGCAATTTCCTAACACCTCTGTAGCCAGCTTGGTGGATCTATATCGACGTCCACTTAATCCTTAAAAGAAACAGTATGCAAGAGGTGTGCTTACACTGGCTAAACTCTCACATACAAGCGCACATCAGGTCACTGAAACCATGCACAACACACAGAATATGCTGAGGCACTTAAAAAGCAATCTTCCTACACAACAAAGATTTCCTTAACCCCTCAATGTCAAAGCTATGCCTCAGCAAGCCCAAAAGCACTCAGAAAAAGCGCCGCCTAACACTGCACATACAGTCACACTCAATACAACTCAATACAACCCCAAACACAAAAGTCCCATAAGGCAAACAAACATTTCCAGATCTCTTGTCAAAGGGACCTCCATTATAAGACACAGTGATGCCCCTCTAACCAGGCTAAGCAAGGAGAAAATAGCAGTTAGTTGCTTATCTGGAGCCAGGATCCACCAAAACATGCAGACACTAGTTATTATACCACCGGTACCAGTACAACTGGATCATATCCCCATGTAGGAAATGACCTGAAACATACCACCCTGAACTATATGTAGAGAGAGACAATATTAAGCTCTCAAACTGCTAAGAGCCTAGCACTGAGCATCATATTACCATCACAGAGGATGATACCACAATATGAACAAAATCAATTAGCTCTTTTTCTAGTGTCATTCTAAGATAAGCCAATATTTGTCAGCATGGGAAGACATGGTTAACACACCACGTTGCTTTGCCAAGGATGATCTGTACCAGTCCCTTCCAGGCTTTCGAATAGTGGACAAAAACTTCATCCACCTCTATGGCGGCTTTTTTAGGCAATGCCAAATTGACAAACCTATCAACTTGGCAAAATCAACAACTCTGTTGAACCTCAAAGCTACTGATCAATGCCAGGAGCCTAAATAAAATCAAACTATACTCCCTCCAAGCCCTCCTTACATTTATGCAGTTACTGAAACATGGTTTAAAGGGAGTACCCCAGCAGTGCAAGGTTTCAGTGCCTTACACACGTCCCAGCAGTGCAAGGTTTCAGTGCCTTACACATGTTTAGATCGGTAACTGCACACACAACGGCTAAAGGTGTAGTGCCTTGATATACATCAATAAATGAGCATAACTCTAAGGTAGTCAGATAGGATGGTGCACTGGAGTTCTTGTGTGTTACAGAAGACCATAGACAAAATCTTGTACCGTACCTTAGCCAGCAACAGGCCACTTCGCATGTCCCAAGAAGCTCACATTGCTTACAGTAGACACTATCCAACCCAACACACTACTCATGGAAGACTAATTGCCCATCTATACACTGGGAATCCTATATGCCTGCTGTAGAGTGGTGATTCGTCACTGGGACAAAGCAGAAATTCCCTAAGACTCCAAGAGCAGAATAAGTTAACTTCTTACATTTATTTTACTGAATTGCACTTGACGCTTATAATTGTGCTAAACAGCTAATCTACTAGATTTTGCACTGTTATAAAGCTGCTTTTTACTGTTTTATTAACTGTATTTTTCATTGTCAGGTAGCATAGTCTGGATACAGGCCTGCTGTTAATCCACGCCTGGTTGTTTTGTTTGTGGAGTTGCCCGTGTTTCTGGCAGCTATCTTCTGCTGATATAGAACACAGCACTGTGTGCAAGGTATTAACTCGCAATTTTCACCATTTGTTAAACATCTGTTTGTTCCGATTTTCCTCTCACTCTGCTCACTACTGTTTTTCTACTGTGATAAACACCAACGTAGTGTTTTCTGCCTAAGCTACTAGCTGTAATAGTTTCCCATCCCCCTCCCTATTGGTGTCTTGTTCTTATACTCTGTGGCTTTGCAGCTGCCTGCCCCTACTGTAAACTTGATCTGGGACTCTCCTCTCAATCTAGTGTCATTAGCTGATTCTACCCAATACAGAGAGAACATTTGAGAAGGCCAACCCACTTAAGAGAGACAGAAGATAATTGGTTAAAAACCTTTTCTCCCTTTCCACTTGACTAACAAAAAAACAAAACACTTTGCTAGAATCTCCCTGTGTTCTACATTTTGTGCACTTAACTGCTCAGAGTTGAATAAAACAATAACACAATCCAATAAGTTCACAAGCACAGTATAAGCAGTACAGCAGACCAAGGCTGAAAAATAAACCCCACATGCAGCACTGGAATAAAATCGAATGCTTATTCGCAAAACAGGAGCAGTCAGGTTTTTAAGCACTTTCATCCCAGAGAGCTTCTTCAGACCATTTACAGATGGAAATAATCAAGGCTGAATTAACTTGTTAATTTGTACAGGATTTAAAGTGGTACTACCAAAGCCACAGCAGTGTAACAATGACTAAAATATATGAAAGACAAAAACAACGAGACAGAAAATAGAAAATAAACAATCATGTAAAATCTAATATACATATAAAACCATTCCATTAGTCGTTTACTTCACTTTTAAACCTCTAAAGTATTGGCCTTCGTGGGAACCTTGTCATTTAACCTGGGCCACCGATCTGTCCTGAACCTAATAATCCACTTACTCTCTCCTACATTGAAAGACAGCTGAAGTGCCTATAGACCTTTTAGAATGTGCTTTGATGGGTTTTAGGCAAGGTTAGCTTGTTTTTATCATATATAAATAAAATGCAGTCTTTCAGCCACTTAGAGTAATCTTGCTTGACTGTCTTTTTCCTTTTCCACTGCAAAGTTGGGCAACAGTTGACTTGAGCTTTGTTCTGTGAAGATAGAAATGTAACACAATTGTCTATGGACGCCTAGTAAATGCAGGGCGCATTCTCCCTTGTTAGTATGATTAGGGAAGAAATTGTGTAAAATTAATCGCCTGATTAACATTAGTCTCCGATATAACCTTGGGTAAAAAGGATAGGTTCATTTGCAACGATACACAAGGTAAGGAGGCTCAGGCAAGGCCTGGACCTCTGAAATTTTTTCTGGCAGAGGCAATGGCTACAAGTGTATTCCAAGATAAAAATTTCAGATCACATTCTGCAGAGAGTTTGAATATCACTGCTTGAAGTACTAGGTTCAAATCCCAAGGAGGGTTGTCGAATTAGACACTGCCAAAGAAAGGGGAACCAAACCTGTTGAGGCCAAAAGGGAGTAATGAGGATCACAGTGCCCCTTACCCCATTGTTTTCTGCAAAAACTTGGGAATTAGAGGTAGTGGGGAAAGGAGTCAGTCAGTCTCTGGATGACTTTCCTGGAAGGAGAATCAGGGCGAAGTAACTGCTGTTTGCACTTTTTGTTTAGGGGAGACGTGAAAAGATTGCAGCAAAGTTGACCCCAACGGCAGAAAACCATCTTTGCCACTTTGACAGAGACCACCTGTGAGGATGAAGAATGCATCTGCTCAGCTTGTCCAATCACACTGGAACTTCCCAGAATGAGCACTGCTATAAGAAAGGTTTCGACAAAGGGGGTTTAAGACTTGGTTCCTCCCTGTTTGCTGATGTACCAAACCACTGACACATTGTCTGAAATGCAATAGTCCCCAGTTTGAAATGCAATAGTCCCCAGAGGAAGAGCTGTCTGAAAGGCCTGCAATGCAAATAGCACCACTCTTATCTCCAGTACCTTGATGTGCAAGGTGGCCTCTAATTGGAGGCCAAGTGCCTTGGACACTCTTGCCCAGAAAAGTGCCCAACTGCACATCTAGGAGGCATTCATGGTCACTATAGCTGTGGGCTCCATAAAAACAAAAGGACAACCGTGGAGAACTTTATCAGAATGCATCCACCAAAGATCCATTTTGCAGCAGTTGGCGATTGTTCTGACAACAGATGATGAAGTCTAGACCACTGGAAGGCTAGTAGCCATTGCAGAATTCTCATATGTATCTTGGCTAGTGGTACTAAAGTTAAAGAAGCTGCCAATGATCCTTGAGCTTTTAAGATTAAACGTGCTGGAACCTCCTTTTTGTGGATTAACATTTGTACCAGAACCACAATTTTCTGACAATGTTCTCAGAGTATTCAGTACTGCTCCTATGAATTCTAAATTTTGTGTTGGGGTTAAATGTGACTTTTCTATATTTACTGTGATCCCCAGATGGGCACAGGTGTTGAGGGTGTAGTCCATGGTTGTTATCAACTGATGCTTGGTGGAAGCGGTTATGAGCCAGTCGTGCAAGAATGGAAACACAGAATCCTTGCAGTCTCAAGTGATGTGATACTACTGCCATGCATTTGGTGAAACACTCTGGGGGCTGTGGCAAGTCCAAAGGGCAGTACTCTGAACTGGTAATGACTGGTTCTCAGATGGAAAAGGAGGAACCTTCTGGAGCATTTGTCCATTTTTATATGGCAATACACATCCTGAAGGTCTACTGAACACATCCAGTCATCTTTCTTCAGAAAAGGAAGGACAGACTATACCACGACCATCTGGAACTTTGTTTGCCGAACTGATTTGTTCAGTACACCAAGATCTAAAATTGGTTTCCAGTCCCCTGCCTTTTTTTGTCACTAAAAAGAATCTTGAGCAGGTTCTGGATCCTTCTTGGTCTGGCGGGGCTTGTTGGATGACTCTTGTCCAGCAGTTTTGGATTTCTTGTACTACTGAATCCCTATGACTGTTACACCCAGTCAGGGATTTTCTTGTAAACAGGGGGAGGATGAGAAAAGGGAATGGTATAGCTTCTACATATGATCCGTTGCACAGGCGTTTAGGTGAAACGATAAGCATTCCCAGACTGCCTCTAGAGGAAGAGGTGGTTCAGGAACATTGGGTTTGCCTGGGAAGGAACCCCTGTAGCCCTGGGTTTGCTGACCACTCTGCCACAAGGGCGGCGTCTTCCATTGTGGTTCCCCCCTCTGCCCATAGGAGAACTCTCTCCATGTGTCTTGGAAAGGCCCTTGGGATTTTCTGAACCATATTTTTCCACCACTCTTCTGCTTCCCAGGAAAGACCTTGGGGGGGGGGGGGATTATGTCCACAGCAGAAAGGGTTTTACCAGCTCTCTCACACACAGACAAAGTTCCTTTCAATTTGAGGCCAAACAAGTATGTTCCATCAAAAGCAGCACTGATGAACGAAGACTTGAATGGTTCCATCACAAGGAGCACTGATGAAAGAAGACTTGAATGGTTTTGCAAAATCAAAAAAGTGCATACAGGCGTGTCCTCCAATGGATATGCCTGTACCCGCTGCTCTAGACTTCCCTTCAGCTGTATGAGCGATCAGCCTCACGGACAAATTGGACACAGACTCCAAGGTGGCTAACTGGGAAGCCACTTTCTCTTGGACTCCCTCAGTTAAAGGCAGCTGGTACAACCACAGCGTCAACTGCAAGACCCTTCACCCAAACTGTTTGTGGGTGCAGAAAGTATTTTGGCCCATCCTTCAGAAATGGGCTCAACGGTGTCAGGAGCCTTCCATGCCCGCTGTGAAAATCAAATGAATGAGCTCATCAGCATGTGGAGTCACCCAAGAAGTAGATGGGCAGGCGCTAAATGCCTTCAGCTAAACCGCCTCCTCAAGAGGAAGGGTTTTGGGACTTCTAGCCAACCCTCTGTTTCAGAATTTCCAAGATTTCTCGAAAGGAGATATCTTCAGAGGGTGATCATGGGGACCCTTCCTCCTCCACAAAATATGCATCTTCAGTGATAGACTCCTGGGGGAAAATTCAAGCTATTCTGAGGGATCTCATCAGGGGGATAAATCTGGGGAACTATCAGAAGATGACAAGTTTGGTGACTAAAACTTGAGGCTTCAGCACCTGCTGTCCCACTGGAGAGGCAGGAGGAATAGTAGAGCTATGGGGAGGGGTTACCAGTTCCAAGGGGTAGGCACAGTGTCTCTGCAAGAGAAAGGGCCCTCTGCATAGCCTCAAAGGCTGGTCCCCCTGAAGAGGGAAGGCAGCCCAGAAACAAGACTGTCTCGGAACTGGGGTCACTCTCCGATCTGAAGAACCAATGCTGAAGACCAAAGCCAGAGCGGAACTAACTCAAGCTGAAGCCGCAAAAAACCTACAGTCAAAACTTGCTCCCTGGAACAGACAGGGTAGCCACAGGTCTTGGAGCTCTCTGGTTCAGAAATAACCAAAGAACTCAGGGTAACTGCTGGCTCCGCAGAAGCAAACAACTCCAGAGCTAACACAGATGGTGCCGGAAGAACTGGAACAGCAGACTTTAAGACCTCCGAGGAGGTTAGAGGAGTAGTCAACGGGGTGAAGGAAGTGTCTGTACCAAGACCGAAGGGAATAGATACCAAAAGGTGGGCCTGAAAGCCCTCTAGCCCACAAAATTTTAATTCAACAGCCTCTCCACATAGAGTTCTAAAAGACTTTTGGTAGAGCGGACCAATGCAGAGGAAGGGAGACTCTGTAAACATACTTCTGGTAGTTCCCCACACAATGTGATCTGTCAATGGAGAGTAAGATGTTCTAGGTACAACGGTCTTAGTTGGTGAGTTACATGCATACCTCTCAACTGTACAGATTTTTGCCTCATATTTTGGTCTGGTTCTCATAATAATTGTATTTTCTGACAAATTACTGGGATGATCTAAGGATTAAAGTCACTAATTAACAACATGCACTTGAGTTTCAGACTTGATCTTCAAAAAAATGCACGTTATTGCAAATCCTGCTTTTCTAACAACTTTTAAGTTTATAAGCGCAATATTCAAAATATGCCCCTATGTTTGGGTCTTTGTACCCCCATTATGTCAGGCTTTGTCCAGATCTCTTGTACTACGAGGTTGAGAGGTATGGATAGACGCTAATTCCTGTGTCCAGGCAGAGGACTCAAAATTGTAAATTGGTGCTGAAACTGAAGTTGTCTGTACCATATTGTCAAAAACAGAGGCCTTTGGTTCAGAGGGAACTTTTGGACAGAGCTCTTTAATTTTTTGGCTTTCAGAACAGATGGGGAGGTCGGAACAGATACACAAGAGAAGGAGGGAGATGGAGATGGAATTTCTGTCTTCGCTTTATCAGCAGTGGATAAGGCTTCTCCAAAGGCTGAAGGCAAAAGTCCTTTTAGAATTAACTTGATGCGTCTTTCCATCAAAGTCCTGTGGGTGAAGGCATGATGTATACTACAATCCTCCTGTAAGTGAAGGGGGCTAAGGCAGTAGACGCACAAGGAGCGATTCCAAATACATATATGGACTTCTACGAACTCCATGTCCGTTTTCCTAAGAGTGTCTGGGAAGTGAAAATGTTGTACACAATAATGGAGATTAGTGCAGTCAAACTGCTTTTTCTACATGTAGTGTGTGTGTGTGTGTGCTTTTTCTACATGTAGTGTGTGTGTGTGTGTGTGTGTGTGTGTGTGTGTGTGTGTGTGTGTACAAGCACAGTTGCTTAGTACTACTAACTCTAATATGCAGCCTTGTTCACCAACAGATTAGCTCTTTTACCGACAGCAACTTGGGTGAGACAGAATACAGCTATTAAATACCATACTACCAATATCCTACAATATTAAGTTCTCTTTACCTTAGATGGCCTCAAATCCACATTTTTCCAGAGCCGTTTGCGTTCAGCTATTTTTTTCCAATATCTGCACACACTGTAATAGACAGAAAAGAATTCAGAACAATTCCTACATGTCTGAAATATGTACAGGCACAGCTTGACCAGTCAGAAACATAACACCAGTAATATACAAAATTTGGTATTCCAGCAATACCAACCATAACTGCATATAATACAGGTCTTAAGAAAGCATAGACTGAAAACCTATCATACAAGCCAGTAGCAATGTGAAGCAAAGCAAGCATTATATACACAATTCAGGAGATAATGTACAGTTACCAGCACTACCTACAAACTTGGACCAGCTTGTTAAAAAATTGGTTGAATAATATTTGAAATGAAACACTGAGATGGCACTCAGCACTGAAATAAAACATTTTTTTTTGTTTCATGGGAGCTAGGCAGAGCCCTGGTCCCCCTACTCAATGTGGTCAAGTTTATGGTTGCCATTCCTCGTCAAGCAGGGAGATTCCACCCCTCTCACTGACTGTTATTGATCCACTGGTCAGGGGACCTTGCCACTGCTGTTCACCCTCAGTCAGACTTTTTGTAATCCAGGGAAGTGCTTCACCATACAGTGTCCTTTGTAGGTCAAACAGCTCAAATTCAGTATTTACTTGGACATTAAATACACTCCCTTTAACAGACAGGGCATGCACTCAAAACTATCAAATGGTGCTGCATAAACTACCTGCATTAAACTTTTCTGCAAAAGTCTTTTCAAACCGTTTATACAAATAACTTCTACATTATTCTTTCCTTCCAAAAAGTAGCAAGAGATCACCACAAAATGCAAAACAAACAGAAAACTAAGTTAGAAATTTTAAAGAAATACCCCATACTTTTAGGTTCATAGGTTAGTACTAGGCTAACTGCCTTTGCAAGTCATTTTAAGCCTAGCCAATTATACCCTGTGAGATTCAAACCCTGTACCTTGTGTTTGCAAGGCAAACACCTTAACCATTAGGACACCCTTTTTCTTCCTGAATTATGCAAATGGAAGTCAAACATCTGTCAAACTCTCAATATTTAATAAGGATAATAACACAGGACAATAAAAAAAAAAGTGAAATAAACCACGTAAAAGGATAAAACCAACTCCTTGTATATAAAAGCAAAACAAAGGAAGCGATCAACACAGCAGGATAAAAGCAAATGAAATTTAATGCAGCATTATACTCCATTAAATTTAGTTTGCTTTTACCCCGTTTATCGCCTCCTTGGTTTTGCTTTTATTTACGAAAAAAAAGAAAAAATGTAACAAATTTAATATATTTAAAATAATTTCCAATCTGCATTTATGACAACTCGCAAATCTTTGTTTGCAATTATTGTACTCAGCAGCCTTAAATGAAACACAAAAATGCTGGATATGAAAAAAAAAAAATAATGCACGATTGTTGGTATTGTACTATGTAACATGGTATACCCGAATATGTAACTATAAGCGGTATTCCTCAAAGCTGTATTCAAATGCAAAATGCTGGAAAACAATTAAGTCTCATAACACAGCATTGCACAATTCATAAACGTCTCACTATGAAGTTTGATACTTCACAGGATCATAGTTACCAGGTTATTGGCCCCGAGGCCCTTACAAGCCTAGCCAAGAATTTAACCCATATTCCGACAAGTCATCACCAGATGGCCCTTGTCCAGCAGGAACACAGGTGGAATCCCAGGGGTGTATTTTCTGTTTCCCATCCAGTTACTCAGGTTGTGCTTAAAAAGGGATAATGAGGTACTCTGCTTGATGTGGAGAGGGAATCTATTCCACAGATGGAGTCTCTGGGACACAAATATGTCCTGCCAACAAGTCCTGTTGATGTCACAGACCAGGTTGAGGTTGTGCATGCGGGTTACTCGAGTGGAGCTTCACTTGCAGATATGCAGCAGTCCCATCAGGGAGGGTCTGAGATTGCTTTATATGCCAGGGATCACTTCTGAGGAGTCTGTATGAGACTGAGTAGAGGGATAGGGCTTTTAGCCTGAGTAGGGTAGACGTTTAAGGCCCTGGATTCTCTGATGAGGAACTTTTGTGGTCTCTCCAGCTGCTGCATGTGCTTTGAGAGGTACATGCCGAAAGGGGCATTGTATTCAATAATGGGTCTTATAAGGGAAGAATACAGGAATATTATGAGGTTGTCCCTAGATACCTTTACTAATGAGGTGGGCCATGTAGAAAGCTTTCCGTACAATGGAGGCAATATGGTGATCAAAAGTCAGTTTGCTTTCAACTTGGGGGCCCAAATCCCTCACAACTGACTGTGTACTTAGGACCTTGTTATTAATGTGATAATTTGCAGGGACGTCACTCTCCCCAAATGGATGATTAAGAGGGACATCTTCAAAATGCATAATGAGGTCCACGATAATCCGTTCCATGACCTTGCAGATCAGGCTAGTTAGGCTTGTGTGTCTACAATTGGATCACTGGACGCTCCACCTTCGTGGAAAGGGAGGACAGTGGCTGTCCTCCACTCGGATGGGATGAAGCTGGTATCGGGCTTTGGTTGAATAGGGTGTCTAATGATGTTACAAGTTCATGTAGAATGCAGCCTGGGATGTTATCTGGTCCCATGGAGCTGTATGTTTTTGCCTTTGAGAGGGCAGTGATTACTTGCTCCCCAGAGATAAGGAGACGGGGGCAGGTGCTGGGGGTGTCCTGATTTATGGATGGGGGAAACACAGGGGTGAAGTTTTCACTGAACCTGTGTGCCAGCAGGTTGGCTATATCTATGGCGCTTGTGTATGTGGTGCCCTTTACCACCATTTCAGAGCAGATCTGAGAACTTCCTTTGAGATTGCGGACATATGTGAAGAAGGCCTTATAAAACTGTCTTTAGTAGATGTGGCCAGTTTGGACTCTAAGTTTGCTTTGGAGATTTCACAAGTAAATCTCATTTGCTTGTTCAGGCTAAGGAGAGCTTGCTTCCAATTAGGCACCTGCTCCTTCTTGGTTCTGGACAGCATTTTTTTCCTTTTGTTATATAGAGTTTATTTATTGCAGAAGTCCCACTAGACAGGTTTACACTTCCTTGAGGAGAATGAATTTGTCATATCAGGCATTCCCGATTTCCATGCAGCTATATAAATACTCGTATAGTATTTTGGTGCAAGTTTGGACATATCTGCCAGTTGCTATGGAGGGGGAGGGGGCTGTGAAGTAGTTTATAACTTCCCTCAGGAGGTTGTAATCAGCTTTGGAAAAGTTTTTTTGTTTGACTCTAGCTAGGTGGGGGGTCAGGGGAGATGACGACTTCGAAAGTGACCGCTTTTTGGTCGGATCTTACCAGGGAGGAGACCACTGTAGGGATGCTGCAGTGGTTACTCGTGTTGGTTAATACCAAGTCCAAGATATCACCTCTTGTGGGGGTGTTGACCAGCTGGTCCAAGGCATTTGCAGTGACAAAAGGAATCTCTGGGCATATGTGTTTTGGCATGAGTAGTTCTTCCAATCTATGGTTGGATAGTTAAGGTCACCCAGGATCAGGGTAAAAGGTTGAATCTTGACAGATTCAAAAGAGGTCTAGATAGGTAGAGTGGGCATTGAGTCAAAGTTGGGGGCCTGTAGTTCGCTACGATATGAATAGGGGTTTTGCCAATGGTTAAATGCATCTGGAGTATCTCCTTGTCATACTGTTTGACCAGCCTGGGGGTGTGTATGTTTTTAACCCCACCCCCTTTTGCTTTGCTGCCCACACTTTGGGGTCTGAATGTATGACAGGATGAGTAACCTGGTATGGCTTTGAACCAGATTTCTGTGACTGCACTATGTTAGCCTCTTCCAGGGTTAAGAATGCATGCAATGAGTGCACTTTCATGGTTAGACTCCTAGTGTTTAGTAGCATGAGCTTTAATTTGAGTTTTGAAGAGGTTTTCATGTTGGTAGTTTTGACCTCATGGCACTGCCTAAAAAAGCACTATGGAGAAGGCAACAGCCTTTGCCAGAAGTCTGAAGTCCTAGGGAGACAGATGCAGGCCATCTCTGGCAAAGCATCGCTGTCTGTCGATCAAGTCTTCCCAGACTGCCAGGTACTGGATCCCCTTGGAATGGCACCAGAAACTAAGCCAATTGTTAAAGTCAATCATTTTCTATTGAAGCATCATTCTGGGTGACGGCAGAATGCTGCTCAAGGCTAGGGACATACCTGCCTGGGACACACATTCAATGAGCTTGATAATGTCTCTCTTCATATAATCAAGGGAGGTATGGCTCAAGTCATTCTCGCCAACATGGACTATGACAGAGTCATAACAATACCTGTTGAGAGACTTGAGTGCATGGGTGATACGGGGGATTCCGGCACATGACAAACCACTAACAGTGACTTTCTCCTTATCCAGCCTGGTGAGGGGCACATCTGTGTGTCTTACAGTGGAGTCTCCTAGGACTATGTTGGGTTTATGTTTGGGCCTTAGCGGCTATGAGACCCAGGTGTGTAGACTATTGGTGGGCATTGGATTTTCTGTGTTTTTGCCTCGGAGGTCTCCCTTGTTTGGATTTATTTTTGTTGAGGAACTCCACAAATGTGTGTGTGTTCTGTTGACAACCTTCTCAGTGCCAGACATACTGGCTTGTGAGGGAAACAGCATAGACTTTAGGTTCTTAATGTAATTGCATCTCTCACAAATTGTGTTCCTAGGTGGTAGCAGTACAAGGTTGTCTGTGTACAAGAGGCAGTTGCTACACCATCTCAGGATGCCCATATTAATTAGACTAGCAGGAGAAAATGCAGGAAATTGTGCATCATATATCTCAGAATCTGAGGGAAAGACCAGAGAGAGCTAAGGGGGTAAAGGGTGGAAGATCTAAGTTGAGTATTACTAGGTGATCACACAAGTGCTACTAAGAGAAACGTAGCTGGAATACCTCACAGTGGGTTAAAAAAACAGTGCGACTGCAGTATGTGATGTACAAACAAGCCCAAACCAACTCAAACATGGGGTTTAAATAGCACAAAATAAATAAATAAATAAATAAATAAATAGAAGATTCTAGTAACACAGAATCTATCCAATCCAGCTAGTCCCCACTTTCTTTACCAGCAGTGCCAGACAAGGTATAGGCAGCCCTGCTACTCTCACTAGCAGAGGGAATAGGCCACTACCAACACAAGATGGCTGCCAGAAACACAGAAGGCAAAAAACAAACAGCTTTGGATGCAGCAAACCTGCATCCAGACTATGCTGTTCAATTAAAGAGTAAGAACACGTTAACACTCTCAAAAAAAAGCACACAAGGTCAAACAGCACTAGATTCAGCTCTATGCTTGTTTTTTTCCAGTTGCAGCCACAAGTAAAAGGAACAAAACAAGCAGAGAAAATAAAACTGACACAAATATTAGAACAGAGGAAAGGATTCAATTTACTAAGCCTAAAAAACAGGTGCACAGTTTTAACAGATATGCAGAAAATATTGTTTTAGTTGATGAGAAGTGCAGAACAGTTGAAAATTGTAGTCTCACAGCAGGTTTTTGGAAAACAGCAGAGCAAGGGCAGAAGGCCTAACTCGCTGCTGAACACATTTGTTAGACAATCAGCAATGCAGACTCCTGCCAAAATTACAATCCAAGCTTTTTTTAAAATGATTCGGTGAACTTTTTTATGTCAATAGGAAACTTATTCCAAAAGTTAGGAGAAACAGGTACATCGCCTAAATTATTCCAAAGTGTTTTGTTAAACGTCGTAACAGGACAGCCCACCATCTCCAATGCCAGAATGTTGTAGAGCTAGTCATATACAGTTCTAAATATTTAAGCCTATTCAAAACAGGAAGTTGTTAAATAATTCTTATCCTTTTAGCGCAATGTCTTCATACAACTCCTTAAGTTCCAATATCCACCTGTGATAACAAAATGGAAGACAAATTCCACACTTGGCCTTACAGTAAACACAGCCCCAAGAATCTTAGGATGAGTGGGTTTGATTGTACTAAATATTAGGCCAGCTTGTTTAAATGCCTGTTCTTTACATTCTGTATAGGATACTTAGACTGTACTTGTTACAGCTCCCAATATTTTCATTTGGTTACCTCGATCTAGAAGACGAGTTCCGATCATGAGCTGTAATCCCATCCCCCACTGCTCTATGCAGTACCACCTTACTTTTTCTGGTATTAAAAGGCCACATTCATCCATGTCTCTTGCATCCTCAGTTACTAAACTGATTCTGAATGATACTACCTAAACTGAGGCTAAAATTATTACAAACCTAATGGTAGATAAATTCAGATCTAACATTACCTCTCTGTCACTCTTCAATTAGAACACACAAGACCAAATTCTAAAAGCTAAAAATACATCAACGGGTTCTGAAAACATCCCGCGATGCATCTTAAATAGCATGAAACACATACACTTCTCCAACACTAGTGTAACCTCAGCTTCCATACAGGTTTTGTACCAAGTGAATGCAGAACGGTTAGTCATTCTACTGCATAAGGGAGGACCTTCTACAGACCCAGGTAACGGCATATCCATAAGTCTGATCAGCCTCACTTGTATGCAAAGCTATGGAAAGACTTATGGGACTGATCAATAAAGGACAAAGGGAACCTCCAAACACTGGAACCGTATTAGTTTGGATTTGTCGGGGGCAGGTCATGCCTACCCAACCCGGTGGACTTTTTAAAAATGTCACCAAAGCAACGGATGGAGGTAAAATGGTATACGCCACATAACTTGACCTGCTGAAAAGCTTTTGACAACTTCCAACTCGGGCATAGCAGAGAAGCTAAATAAACCAAGAATAAATCCTTATGTCAACCAATGGATTGCCACCTGGCTCACATCTAGCAGTCACTGAATCCCCAAATAACTTAGCCATCACACAGGATGGTTTGGCCAAAATAACTAGTGCTAAAATCATGGACTGAAACTAAAAGCTAAAAAAATGCATTATTGCATCTTTTCGGAAGTCATCTACTCTAGGAAATACCACATCGACAAAAAGTTCCCGAGAGCTGAACCAGTTTGGATCTTAAAGGGAGTCTGGAAGCACAGTCCCCTTCCAAAGTAAAACAAAACTCATCCCTGCCCATATTCAAGCACAACTTGGATCTATGGGTGGGAAATAGAAGAATTACCCCAGGACTGTCCTCTGCCCTATTGAAGGGCACAGAGAGCTCCTAAATACTTTACCTTATGCATAGGTTCCCTCAATTATCTACGGTATGATCCCAGTTATTCTCACTAGGAGTAATCTATTAATACAACACCAAATGGGATTGGTTAATTAAAACACCAAAAGGGAACTCTTGTTAGGCTAGGCTTAAAATGTCTCTAGGACTTAACCTAGCCTACCTTACAGTCATTAGCATACTTAAACAACTGTGTTGTGGGAAAAGTCCAAAAAAAGAAGTTATGTCCTTACCATAACGTTCCATGTAGAGTGTTCATCTCGCCTTTGTTCTTGCACACTGGTTCGGAGCCGATCCTCGGCTCCGAGTCGGCCGAATTGCAAAGCTCTGAATCTCAGAGAAGGTCGAGACCAGCCCATATCCCACAATCCTCCCTGCCATTACTCAGATCTAGTTTGCAAGCAAACCAGACGAAAGGATCCAACACCTGCGGTGCTAGAAGCATACACTCTCTTCAGCCATTCAGAGACACTCTCTCACCATAGCAATAACTAATGGTCTAAGCATATATCCCATGACACACAGGACCATATACCCCGCAAAGGGTCAAGACACGTTGATCAGACTCTAATCCTACCAGTTCTTCCAAACACATGGGGAATGTAAGAACAAAGGCGAGATGAACACTCTACATGGAACGTTATGGTAAGGACATAACTTCTTTATGTAAGAGTGTTCAATCTCGCCGTTTGTTCTTACACACGGGTAGCATCCCTAGCTCCGTGACCCCGAGTGACTCATGGAAGAACGTTCCTAAGCACATTGGAACCAAATGATGTCCTATCCTTGGAGACCTTGTCCACTCTATAATGAGTGATGAAAGTATGTGGTTTAGACCACGTGGCTGCTGCACAAATAGTGTCCAAAGGCAAGCGAGCCGCATGAGCTAAGGAGGTGGAAACGGATCTGGTAGAATGGGCCTTAGGTTTGTTTGGTAAGGATTGGTTTGATTTAGAGTATACAAATGTTATACAGTCAGCAAGCCATTTAGATAGTGTACGTTTAGTAATTGCCATGCCCTTTTTATTGTCTGCAAAAGCGACGAGGAGTTGATCCGTTTTTCTGAAAGCTTTGGTCCTGTCTACATAAAATCTTAGCTGCCTGTGAACATCCAACTTGTGCAACATATACTACAGTTTGTTAGTATGTTTTTTGAAAAAGGTAGGGAGTTCTATAGACTGGTTAATATTCGTAACTGAACATACTTTTGGAAGGAAAGATGGATTTGTACGCAAAGAAACCCTGTCTGGGTGGAATATCAGGTAAGGTGGTCTGACTGATAATGCCTGCAGCTCTGAGACTCTACGAGCTGAGGTCACGGCGACGAGAAACAGAGTCTTCCACGACAAGAACTTTAGGAGGCATGATGAAGCAGGTTCAAAAGGTGGCAACATGAGTTGCGACAGCAGCAAATTCAGGCTCCATGGAAAGAAAGGTTTTCTGACAGGCGGTCTAAGATGGAAGGTTCCTTTCAAAAAGGCTTTACAAAGCCTGTGAGACATAATGGAAGAACCTCCCTCACCAATATGGAAGTTTGATATGGCCGCCAACTGTACTCTTAAAGTGGAAGTAGAAGCTCCTTCGTGAAAAAGGATGGATAAGAATTCTAAAATTTTATGTAAAGGAGCTACCAAGGGATCTAAGTTTTGACTAGATGCCAATATACAAAGCGTTTCCACTTACTCATATAGAGCTTAGTAGTAGAGGCTTTATGAGAAGCAACTAGGATGTGTTGAACTGACGTAAGGAGTAGATGAGACCTGGCTAGGCAGGGAAGCGGAGCAGCCAAGCTGCTAGTTTGAGGGACTGTAGAGACGGGTGAGGAACACCCGACGAGTGTGTCAGCAGGTCTGGCACTGGGTCCAGAATCCACGGTTCCCCTATTTGATGAGCTAGAAGAAAGGGAAACCATATTTGACGAGGCCAGAATGGGGCTATGAGTACTATAGTCTTTTCCAGGTTCCTGGCTTTCTGTAGAAATCTGGGAATCAATGGAGTTGGTGGAAATGCATATAGGAGACCCGGGGGCCAATCGTGTATCAGTGCGTCCCTGGGGACATCCCCCGGAGGGGGTAGAAGGGCAAAGTAGCTTCTGCATTTTGCATTCAATGGGGAAGCAAACAGATCGCAGCAAGGCTGGCAAGGCTGGCCACATTTGCAGAAGATGTTTTCCGCCATCTGTGATTTCAGGGACCACTCGTGAGGTAACAGGGTGGCTCTGCTCAACCTGTCCGCAATGACGTTGGATGACCCCGGGATGTGCATTGCTATCAGAAAGCGACCCGTGGACTCTGCCCATTGCCAAATTCTCATGTCCTCTCTGCATAACGGGTAAGACCTGGTTCCCCCTTGCTTGTTTATGTACCAGACTACAGACATGTCTGTCTGAACTGCTACTGTCCCTAGGGCTTGAAAGTGTTGCAACGCTAGGAACACCGCCCTCAACTCCAGAACATTTATATGTAGAGTGTACTCCATGCTGGACCATTCTCCTTGGACTGTTCTTCCCTGAAAAAGGCCTCCCCACCCTATCAGGGAAGCGTCCGTGGTTATTGTGGCTGTTGGAATGGGTAGAACGAGCGGATGACCCACAGTGAGGTTCTGGTCGCGCACCCACCATGAGAGGTCCAGTCTGCAAGATTCTGTTATCCTGATCTCGTGCGTTAGGGGTAGGTGTTGGAACGACCACTGCGCAAAGAGCAGCCATTGAAGAACCCTCATGCGTAACCTTCCCATAGGGACTGCAATTAATGCGGCTGCCATCAGTCCCAACACTTTTAACACCAGTTTGGCCGGGGCTTTCTTGCTGAACAGAAGTAGGACCTGCTGTTTGAGCGTTGAAGCTCTTACTGGGGGGAGGTTTAGTAGTGTTGATAGTGTATTTAGATCTGCTCCGATGAAGGAAATACACTGTGAGGGCGATAAGCAAGACTTTTCGAAGTTTATGGATATCCCTAAGTGGGAACAAAGGCCGACTGTATAGTCTCTGGCTTGCAATAGTCGACACTCGGTGGTGGCGGTGAGGAGCCAGTCATCCAGATAGGGAAACACCCGGAATCCCTTGTCGTCTCAAGTAAGCCGCAACTACTGCCATGCATTTGGTGAACACCCTGGGGGCTGAGGTGAGTCCAAAGGGCAGAGCTCAAAACTGAAAGTGACTGGCCCCCAGCCGGAAGCGCAGGTGATCTCTGGACGGTCTGGCCATTTTGATGTGGTAGTACGCATCTTGGAGATCTATAGAGCACATCCAATCATCCTTCTGTAAGAATGGAAGGATTGATTGAAGTATGACCATCCGGAACTTTTCCTTCTTCACAAAGTTGTTGAGATGGCCGAGATCTAAGATCGGTCTCCAGTCCCCTGTCTTTTTTGGAACTAAAAAGAACCTTGAGTAAGTTTCGAATCCTCTTTGGTCCGCCGGGACTGGTTGGATGACACTGTTTTCGAGCAGCTTTGAAATTTCTACAGCTACTAGTTTTCTCAGACGGGGTGGCACGTCTGGAAATTTTCTTTGTGGAGGTGGTGTTGAAAAGAAGGGAATTTTGTATCCTCTGGTTATAATGCTTTTTACCCAAGTATCTGAAGTAATGTTTAGCCAGGCCAGTGGGTATAAAGCTAAGCGACCCCCGACTGCCTCCAGAGCAAGACAGCCGGGCCTCCGTTCAGGAGTGCTGGAAAGGCTTCCCAGGGACGGAATCCCTGTTGCCTTGGTTATGCGGACCCCCTCTGCTGCCGGAGCGGCGTCTTCCATTTCTACCCCCTCCTCTGCCTCTGGAGGGGGCATCACTGTGTGGTCTGGAAAGATCCCTGATTCTTACGGAACCACATTTTTCTGCCTTGTTGCCCTTTGGGGTACGGTCTAGTAGGAGCGGAAAAACGGACCCTGACAGCAGACAGGGTCTTTCCCTCTTGCTCGCACCAAGTGAGAGTCTCCTTAACCTTGGGCCCGAAAAGTGTGGCACCATCAAAAGGGGCATTGGCAAAGGAAGACTTGAAGGCTTCCGCAAAGGAGCACAGCCGCATCCATGATTTTCTTCAAAGAGCAATCGCTGAAGCTGCAGCTCTACTCGATCCCTCGGCTGCATACGAGATGAGCCTCATGGATGAGTTTACTATGGATGTGAGGGTGTTAAGTTGTGCTGTTACCTTATCTGAAACAGCAGCATCTGTGTTACCCTGGAGGGTATCTGTCAGCTCCTTCATGAGATCCCTCTGCAAATGTGTGAAATGGGTCAGGTAGTTTAGCGAACGCATGGAAAAAGTCGCTGAACTAAGAATGCGCTTCCCATATCTGTCCATAGTCCTAGAATCCTTATTAGGAGGATGAACAGATGAGGAAGACTCAGACATCTCCTTTTTCGTGGCTGCCGCCACCACCATAGCGTCAACAGGGACTCCCTTGGTGAGATAAGATTTATCTTGGGGGGGGCAGTGATGAACTTGTTTGGTTTCCTAGGTACTGGTTCCACTGTGAGAGGAGTCTCCCACAACCTTCGAGCAATCAAATCCATTAATTCATTGAAGGGCGGGGTCACCCAGGGGGTAGAAGGTTGAGCCCCAAAAGCCTTCAGCAGCACCGACTCGTCCTCAGAGGGAGCTAAGGACTGCCAATCACCCTTCTGTTTCAAGATCTCCAGGATATCTGCAAATGACACATCCTCCGAGGGCGATTTGGGGGACCCCTCTGCCTCATCCAAGTCGGTGTCAGACGTTAGAGATTCCTGTGGGGAATCTATGTGCCTCCTCTTGCACAACTGTTTCCTTGGGACCTCATCAGAGGGGGCTTCTGGTGAGGCCTCCAAGGAACAGGGGGAACCCTCTGTGGGTGGCTGAGGCAATTGGGCTCAACGCTTGGGATGTATCATGGGAGCAGAAACAGAAAGTGGCCCTTTTGGGGAAGGAGAAGATTCCCCTGATGATGTGGTTGTCTGTGCAGACAATACCTTCCTCATAAGGTCAAAGGCCCCCGAACCCCTGGCTAAGGGCTCCCCCGGTTCCAAAGAGCATCCCAGAACCAGGTGCCGTGGGCTCCGACCCAGAGGATGGAGCCGAACCAGTCTGTACAGAGGCCCCGAGAGGGAGAGTCTGTACGACTCTGTCCCGGAACCGAGCAAAGACCGTTGGCTCCGCGACTCCCCTAACTGTTCCGAAGGAGTCGAAGTTAAAGGTGTCGATCGTGCAATGGACGGTTTCGGCACCGAGGGCTCCACTATCATCAGGTCATCTTCTCCCGGCTCCGAGATCTGGATGGGTCTCGAAGGAGGACCCGTTGGAGATATGGGGAGGCGTTCTAGTTTCGACACCAACTGGGAGGAAACCGCAGTTAACTTGGAAAGGGCCGTGTTCTCCATGAGTTTCTGCACGACACGATCCACATCTGTGTCAGACAAGGGTCTGGAAGAACGGGTCGAAGGAGCCGAAGATGGCACCGACCGAAGAATGGACGGTGGTGGCAGTTCCAACACCGGTTCCAAGATCTGGGGCTCAGTAAAAGATAACTGTTCGACGCTCGGCCCCGAGATCGGTGGAACCGGCGAACGAACCCGAGAAGATGAACTCGGAGCTGATGACATGGGCTCCGATATATTCGACCCCTTCGAGGATTTAGAAGCCTGATCCGACTTGTCCAAAGCCTCTTGAAAAGCCGGCTTCAACAATCCTCTGTCAATAAGTTTCCTGCGTCTATCTGTCATGACCCTCCCGCTAAAGGAATGACAAATAGAGCAATCCTCTTGGAGATGGAGAGGGCCAAGGCAGTAGACACAGGAAGCATGACTGTCAGTAATGGACATTTTCTGTCCACACTGACATCTTTTAAAACCAGATTTGGCTTTTTCTGACATTGTACAGTTACAATGACAATAACTATAATAACAGGAACAAATATATAAAACTCTCACAAAAAAAAAACACACACCCAAAGGAAAGAGGTGGGCCACAAAGCCTGAAGAAAAAAAAAATAGTATATATATATATATATATATATATATATATATAATCTCACACACACACACACACAAAGCACTAATAAAAATTTGAATTTCTTGAATTCAGAAACAACACAAAAACAACAGTCTCTATCTGGTCGGCTCTCCCTCGATCTGTTGCAGCGGCAAACTAGATCTGAGTAATGGCAGGGAGGATTATGGGATATGGGCTGGTCTCGAGCTTCTCTGAGATTCAGAGCTTTGCAATTCGGCCGACTCGGAGCCGAGGATCTGCTCCAAACCCGTGTGTAAGAACAAACGGCGAGATTGAACACTCTTACATGAAACTTATTAAACTGAACTAAACCGAACAGGTCCCAAAATGGAGCTCTGGGGAACTCCTGCACTGGTACATTTCCGAGATGATATAGTATCACGCAGCAAGACACATTCACAACTTTTAAACCAACTGCTTCCCTTTAGGCTACATACCAGGTAAAATATGATCACATAGATGTTAAATGCTGCTGTCACATCCAAGAATACTACTAGCCAACATTTTCCATGTTCCTTAAGATTTTTTTCATAGGAGTTGCAAGTGACAGGTTAAATTAGGCAGACCTTTATTAAAGCCATGTTGAGTTCTGTCCAACTTTGATCCACAATTATTTTGTCTTACAAGACACCAAGACACTAAAGCAATCATCTTTCAAAGCATTTGCCTATGACCGATGCTAGACAAACATGTCAATAATTATTTAAGCAACTTGCACATACTGCACTTCTGGAATCTTCAGTTAGTACCTGTGTAAGTAGGTAACATAAGGCCCATATTAACATCTGTAATTCAAAATGTGTACACTGTAGAGTAGAGTTTAAGTGTAGCCTGTAGGGACCACGAATACGGTCTGGCAAGAACAATGTAGGGCTCAGCAAGACAAAGCTTAGCATTATCATCTCCATAAATTCAGTTACTTACTGACCATCCTGACAAACGGTCACATTCCATATGGAGCCAGAACAGGGGAAATCTATCTGAAGAAATGAAAAAATATTTAGAGAAATACACCATGGAAAATGGTTCAAATGCAACTATCAGAAATGTTTTTTTTTTACTACATGAGAAACTTGCCAGAAAACTGTAGTTTTAATCAAGAAATTAGATTTGGTATGGCAATTCCATTGCTTAAAGGGATAAAGGCCTCACTATGGCCCAGGTGACCTACATTTCATTAGCAGCTTGGACACCTAAGAGCAGGCAGGTAGGTAGGTAGGTAGCCTGGTGGAAACAGTCAAATGTACAACTCCTAGGATACACTTTGTGGCAGCCACGGTCTTTTTTTACAGCAATAGTCAGGGGGTTGTAGGAGAGGCTGGCAGACCCAGAAATGGACTGAGACACTCTGGTAGCTGAAAAGAATGATGCAGAAGAATGTGTCATTTACTCAACATGAGCTTTTACAGATGAATTTATATTATTCTTTCCTTTCAAAAGTAACACAAGAAATAATGGCCAAGATACAGAGTACCAACCCACACCATCAGTGTGACATCTGCACTGCAATTACAAAATCTAATCACACACACAAAGACTGACAACGTTAATGATGTCACCAGAGACAGATACTGTACATTAAGCTTTATTTACTATTTGGTGACCCCATAGGTGGGCTGGTCAAACCTTTTCAGCATCGACTCTGACACAGAGACAATAAATGTTGCACTGGACTAATCACAAAGTCTTTTTTTTTTTTTTACAGTTTTAGGTGGAGTTAATTGACTGACAACTGTCAGTATGTCTAAAGAGAGTAGCTACCCAAATTTGCTTGAAAAGTTAAATCAGGTTAAGCATCAGTGTGCAGGTTCTGAAAAGTAAAAAATGATACATGTGTAATGAATGACAGTACTAACTGACTGCAATCCTCAGTGATTTACCAGAAAAATCAACATTTTTACAAAGGCAAAAATATAGGGATGTTCTACAAAATCAAGGACAATTAAAGAAGTGCATCAATTTGGTGATCCTACAAACTGCCCCCCTGTGTGTGTGTGTGTGTGTGTGTGTGTGTGTGAGCGCGTGAGTAAGACTGCAAACCTGTCAAGCACACCTCATTATAAGGAATGTTGCTGTTCCACATAAAGGGTTTAGCGCACACTAGCTAGCCTATAAAGAAGCAGCTGTAAACTTACAATATAACCAATTCATCACTGACCACAATCCTGAGCTGTTCCAACCCCATCTGTTAGTCAGATGCCAACTTGTAACAAAAGCTTAGAAAGACACACCCATGTTCATCCACATCTAGTCATTCTTACGGCATGATCAGTTAGTACATATATAAAATTAACAAAAAGCAGTTATGTTCTACTGTAATGGGGGATTTATATTGGTTATATCATGCGAACCAGAATAATGAAGTGATCTTTACAGAACTAGTTTTAGCCATGGTGGTGCAGCAATACAGGAACATACTGGCAATTAAGACAGAGGAGAGAAAGGGCTAAGCTGTGCAAAAGTGTCTATCAATCTGAGCAATTACCACTATAAGCATGCAAGGAATCGCGTTAAGCTTCATTCTAAAAATCGGTAACAGAAGAAAGAAGAAGTTATTTAACGTTCCATGTTAGTTGTCTTCTCGCCTTCTTTCTTGCGGCTTCGGCTCGGCCATCTTCTAAAGCTCGACAGCTATTTACTGGCTCGAGGCCTCCCCATATCCCACAATGCCTGGTGCTAGATCCCCAAATCTCGTTTGGTAGACCTAACTACAGACAAACATAAGGACACCTGTTCTAACAGCATATGTTTAGCTACAGAGCTAAAAGGTTGAGGGAACAAACCAGATAAGACTCAGCCAGCGAAAAGGAACTCAGAGGGAAACTCTTCTCAGTCTATTAGGATAGGGGGTCGGAGGGTGGGATGCAAGAAAGAAGGCGAGAAGAAGACAACTAACATGGAACGTTATGGTAGGTACATAACTTCTTAATGTTAAGTTGTCTATCTCGCCTTCATTCTTGCTGGTTGGGACAGCGTCCCTAGCACCTCAGTCCTGGGTGGCTCATCGGAATAGACTCTTCAGCACAGTGGAACCAAAATCAGCTCTGCTCCTAGAGGCCACATCCAGCTTATAATGAGAAATGAATGTATGGGTAGTGGCCCATATAGCTGCCGCACAAATGGCTTCCATTGGTAATCTTGCCTGAAAAGCTACAGAAGTAGCTAAAGCCCTAGTAGAGTGGCCTTTTGGTTTAGCAGGGAGCTGTTTGTTCAACTGATAAATCATGGTAATAATAGAAGTCAACCACCTAGATAGAGTTACTTTAGACACTGGTAGACCTCGTTTACCTTCAGCATAGGACAGGAAGAGCTGGTCTGATTTTCTAATTTGTTTAGTCTTATGCAAGTAGAAACGTAATTGTCTATGAATGTCCAATTGATGTAATTTATGTTCAGCTTTGTTGGAATAATTTGGGAAGAAGACCGGAAGATCAATGGACTGATTCAGATTACTCTCGGAAGGTACCTTAGGAAGGAAGGAGGGATTAGTCCTGAGCGAAACTCTGTCATTATGGAAAACTAAATAAGGAGGGCGAACACAAAGGGCCTGGAGTTCAGAAACTCTACTAGCTGAAGTAACTGCCACATGAAAGGGGGTTTTCCAAGAAAGAAACTTCAAGGAACATGAAGCTGCGGGTTCAAAGGGGGGGGGGCAATATTAGGAAAGCTAAGATCAAATTCAGATCCCACGGAGGCGGGGGATCTCTTACTGGGGGCCTGAGCAAAGTAGTCCCTTTAAGAAAAGCTTTGCAAAGCTTATGGGACATAATAGTAGTTTCAGACAGGCCTGTATGAAAATTTGAAATTGCGGCTAACTGAACTCTAATGGTGAGAAAGAGAGGACCCAGCCTGAAAAAGTTCTACTAAAATCTAAAACGTGGTGGACAGGGGCTGAAAAGGGATCTATATTTTTAGACTCTGCCCAGCAAGAGAAATGTTTCCACTTACTAGCATAAGTTTTTCTGGTGGTAGATTTATGCAAAGATAAGATGATTTCACGCACCGATTGGGAAATGTTCGGAAGCCTGGCTAAGGTTGGAAGTGGAGCAACCAAGCAGTGAGGTTGAGAGACTGAAGGGATTGGTGCAGCCCGCCCGACTGATGGATCAGGAGGTCTGGTACTGGGTCCAGTGTTGCTCCAGAAGGTGATGATGCAGGAACGGAAAACAAATTTGTCGAGGCCAGTAGGGAGCAATGAGGATCATCTTGCATCCCGGCGGAAACCAAATTTGTCGAGGCCAGTAGGGGGCAATGAGGATCATCTTGCATCCCAGCGTGGTAGCTTTCTGTATTAGGGAATGCATAAAGAAGTCCTTGAGGCCAACCGTGATTTAGAGCGTCTCTGGGGGAGTATCCGGGAAGAGGGAGGAGAGAATGTCGCACTTGCTGTTGAAGGGGGTGGCGAAAAGGTCGCAGCAAGGCTAACCCCATTTGCGGAAGATTTGGTTCGCCACTGTCCGATTGAGAGACCACTCGTGAGGCATGAGGATTGCTCTGCTCAGCCTGTCCGCTATAACGTTGGACTTCCCAGGGATGTGCGTTGCTATCAGAAACCGCTGGGAAGAGATCGCCCACTGCCAGAGTCTGAGTGCTTCTCGACATAGGGGGGTAGGACTTGGTTCCGCCCTGCTTGTTGATGTACCACACTACCGACATATTGTCGGTCTGAATTGCAATGGTCCCGGTGGGAAGAGAGTTCTGAAGAGTTTGCAACGCTAAAAGTACAGCTCTCATCTCCAAGACATTGATATGCAGATGGTACTCGTGGGGTTGCCAGGTGCCTTGGACTGTTCTGCCCTGAAAGTGCCCCCCCCCACCCGATCAGGGAGGCATACATGGTCACCATAGCTACTGGAGGAGGAAGAACAAATGGTCTGACCTGGGGTACTGACGGGGAAACCATCCACCAAGCAAGCTGGTTTTTGCATGTCTGTGCAATCACGATCATGCGAGACATTGGAAGTTGTAGAAATGACCATTGGGTGAAAAGCAACCACTGAAGAATCCTCATATGAAAACGAGCCAGGGGGACTAGTATGATCGCTGGTGCCATGAGGCCCAGTGTCTTTAGGATGAATCTGGCCTGAATTTTCTTGCATAAACATCTGTACATGTCGGCGAATATCTAACACTCTGTGTAATGAAGTCTCGCTGACATGTCCTTTGTACTTAAGCTTGCGCCTACAAAGGTTATAGATTGACAAGGCGACAATGCAGACTTTTTGAAATTTATTGCGATACCTAGCTTGGAGCAAGTTTGGATGGTGTAGTTCCTGGCTCGTAGTAGCTGATGTCTGGTGGTAGCAGTAAGGAGCCAGTCGTCTAGATAGGGAAACACCTGGAATCCTTGCCGTCTCGGGTGAGAGGTAACTACTGCCATACATTTGGTGAACACCCTGGGGGCTGTGGTGAGACCAAAGGGCAGAGATCGGAACTGATAATGACCGTCTCCCAGCCGGAAGTGGAGGAATCTTCTGGAGTGCCTGTCCATTTTGATATGGTAATACGCATCTTGAAGATCTATGGAGCACATCCAATTGTCCTGACCCAAAAAGGGTAAAATGGACTGAAGCATGACCATCCGGAACTTCGTTCTTTGTACAGACCTGTTTTGTCTGCGGAGATCCAAAATCGGTCTCCAGTCCCCTATCTTTTTTGGTACCAAAATGAACCTTGAGTAAATTCCGGATCCTTGCTGGTCTGCTGGGACTCGTTGGATGGCTCGATTTTGTAGCAGTTTTGAGATCTCTTGCACTGCTTGCTCCCTTAGACTGGGTGGAACATCTGGAAGGGATTTGTTTGACGTTAAGGGGGTATGAACGAAGGGAATTCTGTAACCTCCGGATATGATAAGACAGATCCATCTGTCTTGAGTTATGTCTTGCCAGGCTTTTGGGTACAGCGATAATCTTCCCCCGACTGCCTCCAAAGGCGGGCAGCCCCTCAGGGATGCTGGAAGGGCTTGTCAGAGAAGGAATCTCTGCTGTCCTGATTTTGCGGGCCCCCTCTGCCTCGAGGGCGGCGTCTACTGTTGTTCCCTGCTCTGCCCCTGGAGGGAAACTCACCACGTGTGTTAGGCACGGCTCCCTGGGGTTTCTGGAACCACATCTTCCCACTTTTCTGACCTTTGGGGTATGGTCTAGGAGGAGTGGAAAAACGGACTCCCACAGCAGAGAGAGTCTTGCCTTCCTGCTCACACCTGGTAAGGGTATCCTTCACCTGTGGTCCAAAAAGAGCAGAACCATCAAATGGGGTATTGGTGAAAGACGCTTTGAAGGGTTCCACAAAGTTACATAACTGCATCCAAGCATGCCTTCTCAAGGCCACACCTGTGCCTGCGGAAATGAGCCGCATGGAGGAGATCACTATTGAATTAAGAGTCGCCAGCTGGGAGGTAATCTTATCCTGGGCCCCCGCAGCTGATGGATCTTGAAGGGTATCTCCTAGCTCCTTAAGGAGATCCCTTTGAAGGCGAGTAAAATAGCACAAATAGTTCAGCGACCGCATGGAAAAGGTCGCTGAGAAAAACATCTGCTTCCCGTATCTGTCCCTCGTCCTAGACTCCTTATTAAGGGGATGGACAAACAAAGAAGTCTCAGCCAACTCCTTTTTCGTGGCAGCTGCTACCATTATAGCATCAACAGGGACACCCTTTGTCAAAAATTGCTTGTCTTGTGGTGCTGTGATGAATTTTGTTGGCCTTCGGGGAGTTGGTTCCACTGTGTCTGGGGCTGACCAGGCCTTTCGAGCCACCACTGCCATCAGCGGATTGCAAGGCGGAGACACCCAGGAGGTGGAGGGGCGAGAACCAAACGCGTCCAGAAATACCGACTCATCCTCAGAAGGGTTAAGGATAGTCCAGTTCCCCCTCTGCCTAAGCATCTCAAGGATGTCCGAGAAGGAGACATCTTCAGATGGGGACCCTTCCGAATCCTCTAAGTCAGTATCCGAAGTGACAGACTCAGGGGAGTCAACATGCTTCCTCTTAAATTTCCTCTTTTGAAGGGGCTCATCTGAATGATCAGGGGAGGCCCTTGGAAAAGGAAGACACACCCACTGGGGCGACCTGGAGTGCTTGTTCTCCTCGCTTGGGGTCTGGAGGAGGGGCAGAGGCAGACGCAGGCACCATGGGGGGAGGAGCCGAAGAGGCTGATCGTGGGGCTGACTCAGGGGCCAGCACACTCCTCATGACCTCGAAGGCATCCCTTCCCGGCAGAGGTGGCGGCTCAGGCTCTGAAGAGACCGGAATCCTCCCCAGCACAGAGAGGGATGGCTCCGAGGCTGATGTAGGAGCCGTGCTCACCCGCACCGAAGCTCCGAGAGGGAGAATGGGGTCGGACAAGGGTCCGATGCCACTCACCCCCTCGGAACTGACAAGGGAGTCTCGGCGCTCAGATCCCTCCAAGGACGGCACCATGGAAGTGATCTGAGCCAAAGGAACCGAAAGGGTAGGTATCGGCGCCGACGGTTCCACGATCTGAACCCCAACAAACTCCGGCTCCGAACTCGAGGGGTGAGTCGAAGGAGGAACTACTGTAGAGACGAACAGAGCCGAACCCTGATGAGGGCGGCTGGATAACATTTTAGCCAGGGCCTGCGATTTCAGAAGTCTGCTCACCACTCTCTCCAAGTCATGGTCAGACAGTCTCGAAGACCGAGAAGAGTGAGATCGGTGACTTCACTCCGACTGTAACAGAGGCGACCTCGGAGTCGAGTGAATCGACTCTAGGGTTGGGGACCTAGAACAGTTTTGGCTCCCTGAAGGTTCCGACACCAGGGATGGAGCCGACTGAGAGGCAGGTACTTCGGTTCCGGTTGGAACCGAAGTCGAAGCAGACGCCACTCCCGATGACTGCTCCAAGCTGGGAGCAGACGGCTTCGTTGGCTTGGAGGGTTTCCCTGGCTGAGTCTTAGCAGGTGACCCTTCAGGTTTTAGTAATCCTCCAAGGATTAACTTATTCCTATGCTCCTGCAGGACTCTTGGACTAAAGGCGTGGCACACCGAACAAGAGTCCTGCAGGTGTAGTGCGCCCAAGCAGTAGACACAAGAAGTGTGACCATCTGTCAGAGACATCTTCTGACAGCATGAGTCACACTTCTTGAATCCCGATACCTTCGCATCTTTGGACATCCTGCAAAAAGGAAATATCACAAGAAAAAAGGGTCAACAGTACGACAGTAGGTAACAAGTATATAGAAACCCGTACACACAAAACACCAGTTACCACACCTTAACAACGCACACACATACTATAACTATTACGCACACAATATATATATATATATATATATATATATATATATATATATATATATATATATATATATATATATACACACACATACACCAGAAAATAGTAAAGTACTACAACTATTTCTACCTGAAACACTATAAAAAGTATTTTAGAGAACAAGGGTTAGCCTCTAACTAAAAACAGCTACCTTGAAGAGAGAAAAAAAAAAGTGGGGGGTACTCTTAACAGTAAAAACAAGTTTTCTAAGGGGATGGGATAGATCTAAAACTACACAGAGACAATAAGAGTACTAAAACTACTATAATAAATTTAAACACCAACTATCTATAAGAAATGTTTATAAAGCCCATCAAAAAGATGAAAAATACGACCTGAGCCAGCAAAAGCAACCTTGCAGCACAAGCGGCAAATGAGATCTGGGGATCTAGCGCCAGGCATTGTGGGATATGGGGAGGCCTTGAGCCAGTAAATAGCTCTCGAGCTTTAGAAGATGGCTGAGGATCGGCTCCGAACCCAACCAGCAAGAATGAAGGCGAGATAGACAACTTAACATCCATTTTTAAATGTGAAAATGAAAACACAAATGTATTGAAAAGAATCTTCAGACTGTTTAACACAAACATTAAAAAATATATATGAAAGTAAACAATGTGTCAGTGCTACTAAATTGAAAAAAATTGATATAGTATTGAATTTACTTTACACACAGGTGTAAAATGCAATGTTCAACTTAAAAGATTTTAAGCACAGAGGCTGAAAAACACTGCAAACAAAACCATACATACACTGTCTATACAGTCAAATAATCATGCAGAGCCAATGGGTAAAAAAGTTGCTAATGTGACTACAAAAAGAAAACAAGATTCATTCTGGCATTTAAATTCTTCTAGAGTGCTGGCTCACACAGCTTGTGAGTAACTAAGAATAGTAAAATGATTAAACTACATGAAAAGGAGGACTACAATTACACACCCATCTACATACATTGTAGAGCTATCAAGACTTTTATTCATTTAAATAAATCTGCAATTGTTTACAATGGGACACACCATGGGTGGTGCAATGGGACACACCATGGGTGGTGCCAACCTGATTGCCATTCAATTGGGGCTGTCAGTCAAGTGTGGTAGTGTTTTTCAAATGTTATAAGTTTAAGAAGGTTTAAGTAAAAGTGTTGGAAACTTTAATAATCAGAAATTACAGACTTAAGTGTGAAAGACTAGACACATACAGAGGAAGGGGACTACTACCCCCCCCCCCCACTACTCAAAATTTTAAGTTCCACTACCTGGTAGCCTTATGGATTCAGGGTGCAGGAGCAAAGCCCCCAACGGACACTAAGTAGTCTTTTCTCTCATTAACAACTTAAAATAATAAAAAATATACTTTTTATGTAATGCTCACCCAAAGCACAGCAGGGCTTGCTACTGCGGATCCAGGTATTTCTTAACATAAACAACTGCCAAGAAATCCTGACGGCATGCCAGTGATCTGGTTTACATGAAAAGTACCAGTAACTCTCAAGTACAAAATAACAGGAAATAAAGTAAATGAAATGTCTATACATCACTATAAGGCACCCAGAGCTGCAGAATGGGTAGAAAGACACCAGAGGTTCGTCATTAAAAAGATTGTGGCTTAAAGACCCCGAGTTACTAATAAAGACTGTTGGCACTGTCCGTTTATTCATCATCTTGAAATGTCCATGCCTTGCCTTTCATGCCATTAGAGCCCCTTTTGTCTTGGATCTCCACACATCTAACAATTCCACCAATAGCAGAGTCCTAAACAATCACCAACAATAAATAAAATGTGATATGGGGGGGGGGGGATCATGCACAGCCTCCTCCAGAACAGACTGTACAAATTCATTCAGGACTTTACTGGCCTAGCCTTCCGAGAGAAAGGGGGTACAGCCTAAAGGTGGGTACTGACAAGGCACAAATATTCACAAAACTCAACTGCCTTGAAATTCCTATTAATGCTATAGAGAGGAGATTAGCACTGAACTTTAAATAAGTGTTGACAGCAACGATACTCTGATTTGTAGAAAACTACACAAACAAGGTGAGGAGGGTGACAGGGTGGAAGTGGGGGCTGCTGGTGATACAGAGCTTATTTAAGAAGGGAAAAGAAAGGGGAACATTAATGGACAGTGCGACTAAGATCTGAGCAATAACTGAGAAAATGGGGATTTCCAGTTTTAAGGGATACCTCAGGTTAAAAGCAGTTTATATGGCTTTTATGAATAATATTTTCCTGGATGGTCCCTGTGAAGAAGTAAAGGCTGCCACCCCAGCCAGATAGAATTCTGTAGATAATTCTGTCATTTGTAAATATTAATGTAAGCCACAGGCTTGTTCTCTTAAATGTTAACCTTGTCACCACAATAAACAGAACATGCTGGAAGGATAGATTCCTGTCCCAGAGACTTCCAATACTCTGGAACAGACTACCTATGTGAAACAGAGCTCCTCATTAGCACTCAAGAAAAATCTTGACGATTGGATGGGAAATGGGAAATTCACCCCGGGGATCACATCTGTGGCTCTGCTCGACAGGGGCACAGGAAAATAATTTTCTTGGGTGGCGAAAGCCAGGGTACATTTTTTGGCTAGGCTTGTATGGGCCCTAGGGCCGATAGCCTAGTACCTACCTATGAAAAGACTGCATTGGACATTGAACTGCAAAAATGTAACAGTGCACTCTGCTGTAAGAAAGCCAAGTCAAAAGTTTTATGACTGCCTTTGATGTCAAAATTCAGAACCAACATGTCTACAGGGAGGCATCCCCGACTACTGTTTTAAGACCAGAGTTAATGGCTAGAATTTGCATGTATAAATGTCCTTTATTGCTCTGGTTTCTGACTAGGTGTAAAGAATGTAAATGTAGTTCCTGTTAGCCTGGGAACACCAGAGAAGTGTGAAGAATTATGTCATGTGAAGCAGCTCTGTGTTATCAATTTAAAGAGACAGAATCAGACAGCTCAGAGCATTTTGTCTTGAGAACATCCAACATCACCAGCACTGTCTTGCTCTACATACAAGTTATTTAGAATTGTGTTTTCTCTTAGATATCGCTAGGAAATAGGAAGATTAGACTAGTTTTTCTGTGATGTCAGAACTTTTGCTACTGTATTATTTTAAGTATTTCTCTGTGATTTCTGAACTCGACTAGCACTGTGCAGTAAGAAGTATTATCTTGTGTTTTTATTATTTATTATTAAATGTTTTTAAACCTTTCAACTGTGGCTGTTTTATGTAGAAATAATTTAGGGTCTAACGGTACATTGCATGTATATAGTGATACTGTACCAAGTAACTCCATAAGTCTCAACTGTTAGGTTGCACTTACCATTTAGATAATAGGTGATATTGTAGTGGAGGGCCTCACCAGTTCGTTTCATGCAGAAGAGTGCGTGTCGCAAATTGAGTGACAACCCGGTCTGCATATTACTTGGGGTTTTCGACAACTGGCAATAAATTCTATATTTCTTAACATTTTAGGTCGATTAAACTTGCCATTATACACAATATGTGCATATCAAAGTTCAGTCATGCTGCAACACCCTGTAATACTTAAGACTTAAAGACTAATCCCACAACTGAGTAAAAGAAAGAAGCAGTTACACTTCCATACAATTGAATTGCTGTACTGACAGCGCATAACCGTTCAAAGTGTCAATATGAGATTTTGGTGACTGTTTGACTATTAAAAGCACTGTGACAACGGAAACACTTTCGTTTAAATAAGAAGCTATTACGTTGCATCAATTCCATAATTTAGAAGTTGGCAGTCCTCTAAGAAACTGAAATACCCCAAGGTCGAGAAAGTGTTTTTGTTTAAATGTTCACGCATACTGGTAATTTACTTAAGTTTACCGTTACATTTACTGTCCTATTACAATGCCAAGTGCACTTTCTTCGGTTGTACATTTGGAGGGAATGCATATTCATGAAGGACATATCACGGGGGTGGGTTTTGGGCGTGGCTTGCTACTGCGCATCTGGTGAGGCCCTCTACTACAATATCACCTAATAATATTGCACAATAATAATTGGACACCTTTTTAAGGGCTTTTGAGTAGCTGATAAATATTAGCTCGGTGGTTGCAGTGATTTTTACTGTACAGTCTGGGTAAAAGGAGCCCAGCTGGTGAACCATTTTGGGTCAATTCCAAACTCCTTCATCTTCCTCTCTTAAAACCTGGTTGCCTCGTGGTTTTGGCATATTTTCAGGCTTGTTAGCTGTTGAAGCACCCACCAGAAGGAGAAAACAATGAGAGAAGAAAGGAGCCACTTTTGAGATTTTAAGTATTTTTCCTCTGTTTATTTGCTACGCTTTTCTGCACAGCCGCCTATTTTGAGCATTTTCTGGCTTGTTAAACTTGATTTCTGCATTAGTAACTGTATTTAGAGCACAACCTGGAGCTGTTTACTGAATTTCCTGTTTGCACTTATTTTTAAAATCTTTTTTTCTCAAAACTTGCATTTTATCTGTCTTTGGCCTAGCACTCTTGTGTGGGGTCATTTACTGCACTGTTATAACTTGTTGATACTTGTGAACCTCTGCTATCTCTGAAAAAACAAAAAAATCTTGCTTTTTTCCCACTTTTCTGAGATTTAAAAAAGTTCAGTTACAGGCTTGCTGTTCTTGAACTGTTTGTGAGTTTCTTGGAGGCCATTTTTTGCTTGGGCTAAAGGGAAGTCTCTCTGTTGATCAGTGGCAGTGAAAAACATTGAGCAGCCTGCCTGCCCCTGTGGGAGTGGTTACTGACTTGAAACTTTTAGTTATGTACTCACCATAACTTCAGATGTTTGGGATCCATCTCGCCTACATTCTGACTGATGGGTTAAGAGCAAAGTCTCTTATTGGCTGAGCTTACTATATCCCAGGATGCACCACTACCAGTCCCCAGATCTAGTTTGTACACACGCATGCACTGCCTATATAACATTGACAGATGAAACAAGATAAAAAACAGTAGAACTCAAACCGTTCAATCTCTTCTGATCTCCAAGGCAGGGGGAAGGAGGGTGTGTTATTAGGAATGTGATGGATCCCAAACATCTGAAGTTATGGTGAGTACATAACTAAAAGATGTTATGTTATACTATCTCGCCTACATTCTGACTGATGGGACAGCGTCCCTAGCACCTAAATCCTGGGTGGCTCACTGGAAAACACTCCTGAGTACCGTGGAACCAAATGATGCTCGTCCTTTAGATGTCACATCCAATTTATAGTGGGAAATGAAAGTGTGCGGGTTGGACCAAGTAGCCGCAGCACAAATCTCAGAAATAGCGAGCTTGGAATGGAATGCAATAGAGGTAGCCATAGCTCTAGTAGAGTGAGCTTTGACAGATGTTGTAAGTTGTTTATTTGAAGAGGAATAAGCTTGAGTTATGCAATCTCTGATCCATTTGGCAATAGTAGCTTTAGTGATGGTTTGACCCAGTTTATTATCTGAAAAGGACACAAACAATTGATCTGTTTTCCGAATTTGTTGAGTCCTATCTAGATAGAAGCGCAATTGCCTGTGAACATCCAATGTATGGAAGGTGTATTCTGCTTTGTTTGAAAATTTTGGAAAGAAAACTGGTAGCTCTAAAGATTGTTGGAGACAGAGATTAGAGCAAACTTTTGGGACAAAGGATGGATTAGGTCTAAGTGATACTCTAACCTTGTGAAAAATCAAGTACGGTGGTTTGATAGATAGGGCCTGAAGTTCTGAAACTCTTCTTGCAGAGGTAATTGCAATTAAGAAGGCAGTTTTCCAAGACAGATATTTCAACTCACATGTAGCAGCCGGTTCAAAGGGGAAGATGTTAAGGCACGTACCAAATCAAGATAGGATGAAAAACTGGGGTCTTAAAAGCACAGCACCTTTCATGAAAGTTTTACATAATCTGCTGCTCATCAACGGTGGGTCTATGGAATCGTGAAATTTGGAGATAGCTGCTAGTTGGACTTTAATAGTAGAGACTGAAGATCCTTGATTAAACAAGGATGTTAAAAATTTCAAGACCTCTGGTATCGGGCAGTAATAGGGTCTAAGCCTCTGAGTTGAGCCCAGATAGCAAACCTCTTCCACTTACTGTGATACAATTTCTTAGTGGTGGGTTTGTGGGCTGAAGATAAAATGTGAATAACTTCCGGGTCCAAGGTGTGATTTCTGACTAAAGTCGGAAGTGGAGGAGCCAAGCTGTTAATTTCAAAGTGTGAAGGGTCTGGTGCTGTTGTCCCGACTGATGAACCAGAAGGTCCGGAGTTAGATCCAAGAACCAAGGACCGTCCAGAGTATATTTCTGTAGGTAGGGAACCATACCTGACAAGGCCAGTCAATTAGAATCATTGTGGACCCCAATTGGGAAGCTTTCTGGATGACTTTGGAGAGTGGAATCGGAGGAAAGCATAAAGCAGTCCTGTTGGCCAAGGTTGGACTAGAGCATCCGTAGCTGCCTCCCTTGATGCGGGTCAAGGAAAAGAACCTTTGCACTTGTGTTTGTGGTGTTGCAAACAGGTCACAGCACGGAATCCCCATCTTTGAAAATCTGAGCTGCTACTGTTTCATTCAGAGACCACTCGTGAGGAGAGAGAATAGTCCTGCTCAGTCTGTCTGCCAATACATTGGATTTTCCTGGAATGTGGGTCGCTACCAGGAAGCGCTTGGTAGCCACTGCCCATTCCCACACCCTCATGGCCTCTCTGCAAAGGGGTAAGATCTGGTCCCTCCTTGTTTGTTTAGATACCAGACCACCGACATGTTGTCTGTGTGGATGGCGATAATGCCTTGAGGGAGAAACCTGTGGAGGGCTTGTAGGGACAGAAGTACAGCCCTCATTTCCAACACATTGATATGGAGAAATGTTTTGTTTGGAAGCCAAGAACCCTGAACTGACCTGCCCAGACAATGCCCCCCACCCGTCTGGGAGGCATCCGTTGTCAAGGTGGCCACCGGAGGGGTATAACAAAGGGTCTTCCCTGATTCAGATTGGATGGCAGAAGCCACCAGCGGAGGTCCCGTTTGCGTTTCTGTAATCAGTATGTGATGATTGAGGGGGAGATCCTGAAAAGACCATTGTGTCGATAACAGCCACTGGAGAATCCTCATGTGCAATCTTGCCAGAGGAACTAGGAGAACCGTGGCAGACATTGAACCTAAAAGTTGCAGGACCATCCTGGCTGGGGCTTTGGATCTTAGAAGCAGGGCTGGACTTGATCTTGTAATGTTTGTATCCTTTCGGTAGGAAGGAAGATTCATTAATTTTGAGTCTATCTCTGCTCCTATGAATCTTATGCGCTGAGAAGGCAGCAAGACAGACTTTGACCAGTTGAATGTAATTCCCAGGGAAGCACCCAGGAGATGGTGGCTTGTAGGTTCTCTAGTAGTAGATGCCTGGTGGTGGCAGTCAGGAGCCAGTCGTCCAGATAGGGAAACACTTGGAATCCGAGACTCCTCAGGTGAGCAGTCACTACTGCCAAACACTTGGTGAACACCCTGGGGGCTGTGGTGAGACCAAAGGGCAGTGCACAAAATTGGAAATGACTGTCTCCCAGGCTGAAGCGCAGATACCTCCTGGACGCCTGATGTATTGGTATGTGATAATAGGCGTCCTTGAGATCTATGGAGCACATCCAAACATCTTTCTCCAACAATGGGAGAATGGAATGTAAAGTGACCATTCGAAATTTGGACTTCATGACGGACTGGTTTAGTTTGCTGAGATCCAAAATGGGTCTCAGGTCCCCTGTCTTTTTTGGCACTAAAAGAACCTTGAGTAATTTCCGGATCTGATCTGGTCTGTGGGGACGGTTGGATGACTCCTTTTCAAGCGGCTTTGAAGCTTCTACGGCTGCAATTTCCCTTTGACTGTGTGGTGGGTCCGGGATTTTTTTGGACGGTGGGGGTGGGTGTGTGAAGGGAATGGTGTAACCTCCGGCAATAATCCGAAGCACCCATCTGTCCTGAGTAATAGACTCCCAGGCTTTTAGGTGCTTGGCAAACGGCACCCGACTGGCTCCGGAGCAGCACAGCCGGGCAATCCCTCATGGAGTGTGGGAGGCTGAAGAGCCACGAAAGGACTCGCGGTCTCCAGTGTTGCGGGGGCCTCTGCCGCCTCTGGGACGACGTCTCCCAGAAAAATTTCCCCGTCCTCTGCCTCTGGAAGGGGAATCTTCCTGCTGTTGAGGAAAGAATTTCCGTGATTTGCGGAACCACATCTTCCCTCCTCTTTAGCCTTGGGATAAGGCCGAAGGGAGTGGAAAATCGTGCTCCAGATAAAGTCTTTCCCTCCTGCTCACAGCGGGTAAGAGTGTCTTTACCTTGGGTCCAAACAAAGAGGACCCATCAAAGGGAGCGTCGGCAAAGGAAGACTTGAAGGCCTCCGCCAGGCTTGTCTTCGTAGAGCCACGCCTGTGCCTGCTGCTCTGCCTTCGCATATGAAATGAGCCTCATGGACGAGTTAGAAATCGAGGTAAGGATAGCCAACTGAGAGCTAACCGACTGGGCTAGCTGCTCAGGTAGGTTACCTGAGAGGGAGTCTGAGAGCTCCTTGACCAGATCCCTCTGTAGTCTGGTGAAATGTGCCAAATAATTCAGGGACCTCAGAGTAAAGGCCGCTGAAGTCAGGGTGTCCATGCTCCTAGACTCCTTATTAGGAGGATGGACGGATGTTGAAGCCTCTGCCACGTCCTGCTGGATAGCAGATGCCACCACCATGGCATCTACAGCCACGCCTTTTAAGAACTCCTTCTCGGGTGGGGCAGACAAAAATTTGTTAGAAGGCACTGGTTCCACAGTATCTGGATGTTCCCATGCCCTCCGACAAACCAAATCCAGGAGCTCGTCGGGCGGAGACACCCAGGAGGCGGAGGGCTGAGCCCCGGCCTTGAGGAACACCGACTCATCAGCGGAGGGGTTTGGAATTCCAGCCGCCTCGTTGCTTGAGGATCTCTAGAATGTCTGCAAATGAGACATCATCCGAGGCGACTTTGGGGACCCCTCCGCATCATCAAGATCAGTGTCCGATGTAAGAGACTCATCGGGGAGTCCACGTGCTTCCTCTTGCACGATCTCTTCCTTGGGGCTCCTCCGACAACTCTGAAAGACCCTCAGGAGGGAACCCCTCCGCTCCTCAAGACAACTCAAAGACCCTCAGGAGGAGGGAACCCCAGTGGGGTAACCTCAGGCGGGGCTCCGCTGCCTAGAGACAGGGGAACTGCCAAAGACCCAGTCTCCATGCCCAGGAAGGTGCCGGTAAAGCCGTAGAGATGGCGAAGAAGATTTGGCCAAGGCACTCCTCATAGCTCTGAAGGCCGGACCCCAGAATCCTGGGAGGGTCCAGTCTCCGAGCCATGATAGCAGACGGAAGTCCCGGGCACCGAGAGGGAGGCTTGGAACCGACTGCATTGGTCCCAAACGTCACCCGGGCCCGGCCAAAGAAGTCCGTGTGCAAACTCGACCCGAAGGCCGGGTTGGAGCCGACCCTAGGATCTCCACTGGCTCCATCAGCACGGAGCGGGAGCGGTCGGAGGAGGAATGGCAATGGAATGGGCTATCGGCTCCGAAGCCAATTGGGTCGAGAACAAATTTATGAAAGACTGGGGACTGGAAAAGTCTTTGGAGTACCCTGTCTATGTCCGAATCTGACATCCTTGATGACCTGGAAGAGACCGAACGGGTCCGAGTAGGCCTCTCCAACGGCTCCAAGGGACTAGGGGACCAGCTCCGAATCGACTCGATAATTATCGGCGAAGGAGTGTCCAAACCAATTTCTATCGGTGCCGAAGAGGGCTTGGCCGAGGAGGAAGTGTCTGAGCGGACAACCTTCATCGGCTCCAAGATCAGTGGAGCCGATGAAGATGACCCGCCTCGAGGCCCCAGCCGTCGGCTCAACCCAGAGGAGTCGAGGCTGGAGGCATCGAGGCAGACCGTTCCGCCTCGGCTCAAGTCCGTGGAGCCGAAGGAGAAGCCTGCCTATGTCTTTTGGCGGTCGGTTCCGACGGGCTGGTCGGAGCCGGCGCCTTTCTTTGCAGTAGAAGGAGAGGAAGCTAAAGCCTCTTCAAATGAGGGTTTAATAAGGCCTTTTAAAATAAGTTTACTTTTCCTCTCTTGGAGGACCCTCGAGGAAAATACAGGACTCCTGCAAATGTTTGGCGCCCAAACAGTACACACAGAGAGAATGGTCATCTGTTATTGACATCTTGAAACTGCACTTAGTGCACTTCTTAAAACCTGAAGGCCTAGGAGCCTGTGACATTATGGCAACCAATTTAGTGAACTAGTTAAATCAAACACACTAAATATCACAGAAAAAATTCTTTTTTTTTTTTTTTTTTAACCAAAGGCTGTCACAAAAATAACTAAAGGGATCCAAAAATCCCTAAATAACGGACTGACAGGGGAAGGCCCTTCAACTCAAAGGGGACCTCTAGTCAGAAAAACGCAATCACCACACAAAAATCAGACAGAAAATATCCACTCATACACAAAAACACGAGATAGCTGTTAAAACAGCTTTTTGTTGAATTTTTAGGAAATTCCTGACAGGAAAGTAAGTGAAGAAAACACTACTTAGCTCAGCCAGCTCGAGACCACGTCTTTGCTTGTTAGCGGCAAACGAGATCTGGGGGACTGGTAGTGGTGCATCCTGGGATATAGTAAGCTCAGCCAATAAGAGACTTCGCTCTTTGGCATAAGCGTGCCGAGTCGGAGCCGAGGATCGGCTCCGAACCCATCAGTCAGAATGTAGGCGAGATAGGATCACATAACATCTGTAGTTTTATTGGCCATTTGGCCAAATCCAAACTCCTTCATCTTCCTCTCTTAAAACCCTTTTTTGCGCAGTTTTGTGCATAGCGCAACAGCGGGCGGCGCAGCCTAATTGGGTTTAAACTCTTCCTGGCTCCACAAAGTCTGCTCTTCACTTTTTCCCTTAGAACTGCTCTATCTCTCAATTTAAACACCATATTCTCATTCTAAGGCCCTTCACTGGTCCAATTAAGTAATTCTACAAGTTAGCACTATTAAACCATAAGCACTACTTACTCTTATACTCTCTACGATTACCCAGTCCTCTATTGGTCCGTCTTAAATTCAGTTTCCCTATATTACTCTAGCATGTCCAAAGGTCAGTCAATGGTTTCCTCTCCAGTCCAGCTGGTGAATCTGGGAATTTTGAGGCAATGTTACAACTGTCTCATGTACACGGACAACCCTCTCCTCCTCCAAACAGGTTTAAATATATGTGAGAGATGCAACTATTTAGCCAAACTGGAGGCTGAGCTCTCTCATCTCAAAACTGGTGTAACCAGTCAGGAGGAGAAGGTAACCTTACACAAGACAATTCCAGTATCACATAGTCCCACCACATCAGCAAACCAAACACAAATGCACAAAAAACATACCCGGAGGCTCTAAATAAAAATCTACCCAAGCAACAGAGACCTCCAAAGCAGACATCCAAGCAAATGCTACCTGAAAACAAAACACGCACAACACATAGCCCACTAAGTCAGTGTGCCAAGCAGCCACAGCCCTTAAGGCTGAATAACACACCTGATACTCTTGTAATAGGTGACTATTGTCAGACACACTGACGTCCCGCTCACCAGGCTGAATAAAGAGAAGGTCACTGTGAGCTGCCTGTTGGGTGCTAGGATCCACCACACATAATGCAAGCACTCAGATCACTCCAAAGCAAATACAAATATGACTCAGTCATTGTACATGCTGGTGTGAATGACCTAAGACATACCTCCCTGGACTACATGAAGAGAGACATAGAGGAGCTCTCTGATCATGTAGCCCAGGCTGGTATGACCCTGACCTTGAGCAGCATCTTACCCTCACCTAGAATGATGCCACAGTACAAAGACATAATGATCGATTTTAACCGTTGGCTAAAATTTTGGTGTCATTCAAAGGGGATCCAGTGTCTGTCAGCCTGGGATGACATGCTCGACAAGCCACGTTGCTTCGCTAGGGACGGCTTGCACCTGTCACCACTGGGCTTTCGGATATTGGCAAAAGCTCTTGCCACCCCCATAGTGCCTTTTTTAGGCAAGGCTCAAAAGTCAAACCCTCCCCCATAGACAGCACAAGGTACAAGAAACTAAGGGTAATGCTGCTTAATGCCAGAAGTCTTAACCTCAAGATGCACGCACTCGAAGCTCTCTGTGGAGAACATCGATATCTGTGCAGTGACAGAAACCTGGTTCAAGGCTCCAGAGAGCACCCCAGCACTACCAGGCTATACCTCATATCATGCTTTTCGGCCCCAAAACCCGGACCGAACCACAAAAGGAGGGGGAGTTTCCATATTTATCAAGCATATCCACACCTCCAGGTTAGTGGCATTGCACGAAATATCGGAGACCATCCATGTGCAACTAACAGTGGGCAAGACTGCTTTTCAGTTTATAGCATCCTACAGACCACCCTCTCAAAGTCAGGAATCCCACTCGGCTTTCCTGAAAACATAGGAGAACATGAAGATCTCTCCGAACACCATTATATTGGGTGACTTCAACTACCCAAACATTGACTGGGAGCACTACTCAAGCCCCAGCACCTCAGCCCAAAGGTTCCTAGAAATTATAAACTCAAATGCTATGGAACAACTAGTCACCACTCCCACAAGAGAGGACAACATACTAGACCTGATCATTACCAACATGGGGACTCTATGCTCCACACCAGAAGTATATCCCTCCCTCATTAGTAAGATCAGACCATAAATTAATTTCACTGGATGTCCACATCCCGACCCCACCCCTAGCCCAGAAAACCACAGTGAAAAACTTCTCAAAAGCGAACTTCTCACTTCTCAAAACCGAAGTGGAATCCTTCAAGGCCCCAGGGCCAGTGGAAACTACGGCCCAAACTGCAGAATCCTATATAAACGCATTCTACGGACATCTCCAGGAATGCATGGATCATGCTATCCCAAACAAAACCAAGACCCAATCATCCAAAGTCAGGCGTCCAGTCTGGTGGACCCCTGCCATAAATAAACTGTACAACAGAAGGAGGAAGCTACTACATGATAGAGCAAAATCCCTAATAGGAAGGCATCTCTGATCAGTACTAGCAAAAAATTACGATCCCTCATAAAATCCTCCAAGGCCAGCTTCGAGAGAAAAATTGCACAGGACACCAAAGACAATCATAAGGCTTTTTCAGTTATGTTAGGAACCTGGGATGCAACTCCCAGACTTGTTCTGAGTTGATTCTAAATGACAAAAAATACACTGAACCCACAGACATCGCCAATATCCTGGCAGACAGGTTCAGTGCAAACTTCTCCACCCTCTCCCCCCAAAAGAGCAAGTATCTATCCCGGCAGAGGGCTGCCTCCCAAACATCTCTGATGCTCAGGTGAAGGCTGCCCTCTCCAAAGCAAAAAACACTGCTTCCATGGGACCAGATGGCGTCCCAGGTTGCGTCCTACATGAACTCCAAGAGGAACTAATCCGTCAAATAAAACAGCTATATAATCTCAGCCTCACTACAGGATATGTGCCCAAAGAATGGCGTACAGCAACAGTGGTCCCACTCCACAAAGGTGGAGCCTCTACAGACCCTGGAAACTATCGCCCCATAAGCCTGACTAGCTTAGTCTGCAAGGCTATGGAGAGGATCATCATGGAGCTCATAAACAAAGACATTGGGGACCTATAGACACTAGATCTTACCCAGTTCGGCTTTCTCAAGGGCAGATCCTGCCTTTTGAACCTGGTTGACTTCTTCGAAACAGTCACCAAAGCCATAGATGAAGGGAAGGTAGTCCACACAGCCTATCTGGACCTTGCAAAGGCATTTGACACAATACCCCACTCGGGCATCATAGATAAGCTATCCAGCTTAAATACAAACCCCTATGTCACAAGATGGGTCGCAAACTGGCTCAAAGACAGAACCCACAGAGTGAGAGTTGCTGGAGCCATGTCAGACTCAAAACTGGTCACAAGTGGCGTCTCACAGGGTTCTGTCCTGGGACCACTCTTGTTCGGTATATACTTTTCCGAGGTACAGGCAAACGTGGGAGGACTATGGCTCACCAAGTTCACAGACGACTGCAAACTGGGCGCCACAATCGACTCTCCAGCTGACACAAACATCCTTCAAAAAGGTCTCACAGAGACAGATAACTGGTACCAGCGCCATGGTTTAAAGCTAAATGCCAAAAAATGTATAGTCATACCCTTTGGCAAAAACAATGTGCCCACAAATTATCACATAGGCGGAAACCCATTAAGTACAGAGAAAGTTATTAGGGACCCAAGTTGACAGCAATCTCACCTTTGAAAACCACATTGCCAAAATGGTTAGAAAGACCTTCTACATAGCCCACCTCATCACGAAGGGTTTCACATCTAGATCAAGAGAGGTAATCGTGCCCCTTTATTCATCCCTCATCAGGCCCATCATAGAATACAATGCCCCTTTTGGGATGTACCTTACCCGACACCTGCAGCAATTAGAAAGACCATCTCACCAAGAGGATCAAGGGTCTGAAACAGATGCCATATGCTGCTCGGTTAAAAAAACTCCAGCTCTACTCAGTTGCATACCGCCTACTTGGAGGCGATCTATGCCTGACATACAAAGCTATGTCAAATCCAGAATTAATTGTCATGCTCCACCTCAGTAAATCTAAATCCCTTAGAGCCACACGCTCGAGGGACTTGAACCTCGGCACAGAAATAAATAGAACTTGCTAGAGGGACAGGTTCATAACCCAGAGGCTCCCTTCGCTCTGGAATAGAATTCCAGTTCATGTGAGGCAGAGCACCTCACTGAATCTCTTCAGGTGGAATCTCGATAGGTGGATGGGGGCTCGTAGGTTTGTCCCAGGGATTACTCCCGTGTCACTATTAGACAGAGGCACAGTAAACTAAACCTTAAAAAGGGCACAGTATACTCAAATCAAGGGGTGGCGTAAGCCATACAGAATCGGGCTAGGCTTATAATTGCCCCAGGGCAGATAGCCTAGTATGAACCTATGAACCTGTGCCAGCCTTCCCAGGAGTGTCTGTGTGGTTGTATAAACTAAAAGTGTGTGCGTCAGCTACTTGGGCAGGGACATGAATCACTGGTTGGATAGAGAGGGTGCTGGAGGTTTTGGCTTCCTCACTAGGCTGACATTGGGACCCTATTGCTGTGCCAGGGGGGAGTCTTCTTGGGACCTAGGGAGAAACTAGCCCCAGACTGAGTGGGAGCTCGGTATGCTCTTGTACTTTACTGTGCGTCTACTTATTATTCTTTCCCTATATGGACACCCCTTACTGGTGTTAGTGGTGAGGATTGAGGTTCCTTGATTGAAGGGCCAGGACACCGGCGTCACAGTCCCTTTTGTTGACGCGGATAAATTTACTGGAAGAAAAATAAAATATACACAGAAAATGTTATCATGCTTGTTCAAAAGCATTGCGGCAATGTCAGCAGAAAAACTTACAGTAATAAAAAGAATTTACTTCGTCAAATACTATAAGAAAACATGAAGCATTTTGTCTCAAAGCTTGCATACGCAGATTTTTTTTTTCAAAATTAAAGGACTATCTGCAAGAAAAATCCACAGCAGAACTCTGTCCTTTTACTGCTAAAACAGCGGTAATGTACACAGCGGTTACAGCATAATCTGCAGGTTTGTGTTCCAAGGGAGTAACTACCCAGACCAATTTCAACTACAAAAAGATTCAGTACAAATTGATATATATATATATATATATATATGTATATACTGATGCTTACATATATTATGCTACGGCAAAAAAAGGAATTAGTCAACCAGACCACATCTCTAGAGGTCAAAAGTGCGCATCCGTAGTGCCCAACAAATACAACTTAACTGCTTTCAATCAGTGGAGAAAAGGACAACGCAATAACTACCGTCATTTAAAAGAAACACGTAAAAACAACCCCTTGAACAGCCTAAGCGACGATTGTTAGTGCCCAGTAGGACTGCTACTTTAACCAGTGTTAGGAAAAATGACATCCGGCAGCGCACTGTAACAAACACTCACCGGCTACAATGTATCAGATCGGCCGCAGACAAAAACAAGAAAACAGTCTCTAAAACATTTTCAGGGAGACTACAAATCGTCACCATCTCGTGCGATAAAGCAAAACAAAACAAACCTGCTGAGTGAGCGTGTGCACCCAGGAAACAGTTTCCTTTTTTGGTAGTCCGGGGGAGGGACGTTATACGTCGGCGCTCGCGGAAGTCGAACATGTAACTTGTTGATTACGCATGATTATTTTATTTTTAAATCTTGTTTGTGTCTCCCTGCTGTGATGATTTTGTTGCAGTGGTTTGATGTTTTAGCACCATATTTTCGTCGTTCACTGATTTTCTTCATAAAATCTGACGTTAAAAACATATACATTAAATGAGTACAGTAGGTTTATATAAATGCCGTTTGGCGATTGTTTATATTAGGACAAAGCAAACGACAAGTAAACAGAAAGAGAATAACGTCCCCCCCGCTGCAAAGTGTTTAAAACTATGAATATCAGAGGGTAGCAGCCCCCCTTGCTGAATTTGCTTGGTTGTCCTTCACTAATGTTAGGTACGGTCGTATTACGGTGGCGTTCCGTACTGTATACAATTCCCACATCTGCACGCACTTCCGGAAACGATTACATCAACAATAAGTATAGAAATAATGTATGACATTATTAACAGACAGCAATTTTCAATGGTTTACCAGAAAAGCTAACATTTTATGAAGAACACGACAAAAGTATACGGCAAATAGTCGTTCTGAAAAATCGAGCAGGTGTACAATTGTTTTAGCTCTTCAGCTGATGAATTGGTGATTTTTTAGTCAGCTGCCAAGTTACGTTACTGTCTCATACCTCTCAACCTCTTAGTGCAAGAAATCTGGACAAAGCCTGACAAAATGGGGGGACAAAGGCCCAAAATAGGGACAGATTTTAAATATTTCTCTTATAAACTTAATAAGTTGCTAGGGTAACAGGGTTTGTGTTAATGTACATTTTCTGAAGGATCTGAAGTCTGAAACGCAAATGTATGTCATTATTTAGTGACTTAAATCCTCAGATATTCCCGGTAATGTGCCAGAAAAATCACACATTTTATGAGGAACAGACCCAAGAATATAAGGCAAAAATCTGGACAGTTGAGAGGTATTCCTTTTCATGCTGACAACTGCGCAAACACCCAGCCATGGTCCAGTGTTTTCCATTATCACCCCCAAAAATCTGCATGACCTGACTTAATTTTAGCAGTCATCTGTTGATGCAAAACTGTTTTCTGATTAACAATTTAACATCTCAGATTTTTGCCCTGTCCTTCCCTGTCATACTTAGCATTCAGAAAATGCATGCTGATATAACATCTGTTGATGTCCTTACATTCACTGCTGCAGTATTCATTACTTATGGGGATTTCCTGCCATGAAGCCCTTCGTCCGGCCAGTCTACCATTGCTTTAAGGTACATTGAATGTCACCTGCACACTCTTCACGTAGTGTACGGCGTAAAGGTGATGTTCAGGCATACCATCTTCAGAACTTTGCTGCCAGTCCGAACACTGTTCATAGGTGTGTACTAGGCTAATGGCCCTGGAGCCTTTACAAACCTAGCCCATAGGATTACCCTGACATCATGCCACCCGACCTTAGTTCCCAGTGCCTCTGTTGAGTAGAGCCACTGGATTGATCGCCGGGGTGAATTTTCTATTTCCCATCTACTCATCAAAGTTTCTCTTGAAGAGGGCCAGTGAGGTGCGCTATTTGACATGTATGGGAAGTCTATTCCATAGCAAGGGCATTCTCTGGGTTATCAACCTGTCCCTCCAGCACGTTCCGTTGATTGTGGTAATGAGGTTGAGGTCACTGGAGCATGTGGTACGGAGAGATTGGGATTTCTTTAGATGTAGCATTTCTAACAGAGCGATCAGACATGGCACATGGCTTTGTATGTCAAGCAGAGATCGCCTCCAAGTAGGCGATATGAGACAGAGAACAGTTGGAGTTTTTTGAGTCTGTCCATATATATAGGCCTATGACCCTATTTGTGAGGTACTTCTGCGGCCTCTCAACCTGTGTTCCCAGATCTCTTATAACTTTCTGTGTTCAGTGGACTACTGTTGTTGTGGTAATTCATGGGAACCGGGTTTTTCCCAAAGGGAATAATGACACTTTTTTTGGCATTGAGCTTAAGGTTATAGTTCTGACAACAGTTGTTGGTCTCAGTGAGGCCTTTCTGTAGAATGTCAACATCACTTGGGGAGTTAATAATAGCTCCCAACTTGCAATCATCTGCAAACTTTGTCAGCCAGAGACCGTTTGTGTTGGCCTGGACTTCAGAGAAGTAGATACCAAACAGGAGAGAACCCAGGACCGAGCGCTGTGGGACTCCACTCGTGACTGGTCAGCAGTCTGACTTAGAGTCCTCTACTTTCACACTGTGGGTTCTATCTGTGAGCCAGTTTGCAACCCAGCTAGTGATATAGGGGTTGTTGCATAGCTTAGTGAGTTTTTCTATGATTCCTAAATGGGGAATGGTATCAAACGCCTTGGCCAGATCAAGGTAGGCGGTATGAACCACCTTGCCTTCATCCACAGCTCTGGTGACTGACTCAAAGTTGACCAAGTTGAGCAGGCATGATCTACCCTTCACAAAACCAAACTGTGTGGGATCCATAGTTTGGAGATTCCCTATATCCTTGTTTATTAGGTCCATGATGATGTGTTCCATAGTTTTGCATGTCAGACTCATCAGGCTAATGGTGTGATAGTTCCCGGGGTCTGCAGTCACTCCTCCTTTGTGGAGAGAGATGACTGTAGCAGTGTGCCATGTGGTAGGGACAAAGCCTGAGGTGAGGCTGCGATTGAACAGGGCACACAGGTAAGGCGCCAGTTCACTCTGTAGTTCATGTAGAACACAGCCAGGGATATTGTCATATCCCATGAGAGCTGTATTTTTGGCCTTGGACAGTGCTGTTTTAACCTGTGCAGCAGTAATACTGGTTGCCTGGCAATCTACTGGTATTATGGTTGGTCCTTGGGGGGGGGGTAAAGTTGGCACAGAATCTGTTGGCCAGTATATTGGCAATATCTGTTGGCTCGGTATAGGAGGTACCATTGTGCAGTAACTCAGAGCAAATCTGGGTATTGCCATGGAAATTCTTTACATAACTATAGAAGGCCTTGTGGTTGTCTTTACTATCTGCTGCAATTCTGTTTTCATAGGTAGCTTTAGAGGATTTGATGAGGGATCTCAACTTTTTGTTGAGGCTGATAAGGGAGTTTTTCCAGTCTTGGGACTTCACCTTATTCCGCATCAGTTTCCTCCTTATGTTGTAGAGTTTTTTATGGCTGGGGACCACCAGATTGGCTTCCTTTTTTGGAGGAGAGGGTCTTGGTTCTATTGGGTATGGTGAGATCCATGCATTTGGGTATGTGTCTGTACAGTGCATTGGTGTATGATTTGGCGGTCATGCCAAATATTCACCATTTGCATGGGTGCCATGAAGTTAGCCACCTCTGTTTTTAGGAACCTAAAGTTAGCTTTAGAGGAGTTTTTCATGGTGGTTACCCTTGCAAGGGGGTGGGTGTGAAGGATGTGGATTTCCAGGGTGATTAGTGTGTGATCGGATCTAACCAGGGAGGAGTTAACTATTGGTGTAGAACAACGGTTGCCCATGTTAGTAATGACCAGGTCAAGGATGTTGCTACCTCTAGTGGGTGTAAGAACGAACTGGTCCAGGGCATTTGAATTAATGAATTCCAGGAAACATTGGGCAAGTGTATTGGTACATGAGTAGTTTTCCTAGTTAATGTAGGGGTAGTAGATGTCATCCAGTATGAAAGTGTTAGGTTGGACCCTAATATTCTCCAATGAGTTTAGGAACGTGGAGTGTGAGTCTTGGGACATTGTTGGAGACCTATAGCAGCCTATGACCTGAATCTCTGTCTTACCCAATTTTAGCTGCACCTGAAGTATCTCTGATGTGTTATGTTGGGCTACCAGTCTGAAGATGTGTGCATCCTTTATGAATATGGAAACACCACCGCCTTTGGAGCTTCGTTCCAAGTTCTGGGGCTGAAAGGTGTGGAATGAATTATAGCCCGATAGTGCAGGGGTGCTTTCTGCTGCCTTGAACCAGGTCACTGTTACAGCACAAATGTCGATGTTCTCCAATTTAAGGAGTGCTTCGAGCGAGTGCATTTTCAGACTTAGACTTCTAGTGTTGAGCAGCATGACCCTCAGATTGCATTTGTTTATAGCTGTTACGGTGTAATTTGGTCTTTGGAACACTGCCTAAAAAAGGCACTATAGGGCTGGCAAGAGCCTTGGCCAGTATCCGGAAGCCCAGGGGTGACAGATGCAGGCCTTCTCTGGCAAAGCATCGGGGTCTGTTAATCATGTCATCCCAGGCAGACAGATACTGGATCCCCTTAGAATGACAGCAAAAACTTAGCCAATTGTTGAACTCGATCATTTTCTGCTTGTACTGTGGTATCATTCTGGGTGATGGTAGGGTGCTGCCCAGGGCTAGGGTCATACCTGCCTGGGCTACATAATCTGAGAGCTCCTCCATGTCTTTTTTTCATGTAGTCCAGGGAGGTACATCTCAGGTCATTCACACCCACATATACAATGACAGAGTCATATTTGTATCTGTTGTTGAGGGACCAGAGTAAGTGCGCTACGTGGTGGAGCTTGGCACCTGACAGGCAGCTGACTGTTACTTTCTCCTTATTCAACCTAGTGAGTGGGACATCAGTGTGCTTCACTATTGAGTCACCTATGACTAGTGTGTTGGGCATGCTGTTCTGCCTTAGGGGCTTTGGATGAGTGGCACACTGTTTAGGAGAGTTTTTAACTGTTGTCCGTTTGCCTCTTTCTGTTTTTTGCCTTCTAACAAGGACAGCAGAACCATGAACAGACTGCATAAGAAGGTTTATATTTCTGCTGCCCTAGCTTTTAGGGCTATTAATTATCAGACCCCTATATCTAGGTATGTGTTGGTTCTTCTTTCTCAGGCTTGTCAGCTTTTTTCTGATCTTCCAGAATCTGAGTAAATCTTCTGCTCTTTCCTTTCTAGGGACTTCCTCTCAAGTAGTATGTAATTCTATCAGATGTAGTTATGATGCAGTGGATGCCTCTTCTCGGGCTGCTGCTCTTGGTTCAATACTGAGGAGGTATGCTTGGCTTAGGCTTCAACCTTTACCCGATGATATTAAGGCTAAGTTGCTGGATGCACTTCTGGATACTAAACTTTTGTTTGGCGAAGTGGCTGCTGGTTTGTTTAAGTCTCTTCAGGACAAAGGGAAGGCCTTACAGGAACCTAAACATATCTTTGTCTCTCCTGTGCCTAAATTTCATAGAAACTACCCTTCTAAGCCAGTCTTTGTTTGCAGGCAATCTCTCCCTCCTGCTAAATGAGAAAAGGGTGGTAAAGGGGCTCCTCCTGCTAAGGCCACTCAGACTGCAGTGATTCTAAAGCCTTCCTTTCCTGACAAACCAGGTGCTCTCTGACTATTCACCTGTTCCCAGCCACATTCCTCTTTCTCTTCACATTTGTCTTTCTGTTCCTATTTGGCTTCGAATCACTCAGGATTCTTGGGTTCTGTCAATCATTCGTCAGGGGTACTTTATGGTGTGGATATCCTGTCCTCATTTTATGGGCATTCCTCAGTCTCCTCGAAAACAACTTCCTTTTTTCCCAGAGGTTCTTCGAAATCTCTTGTCTCAGGGTACTATTCATGAGGTTAAGAACCAAACATGAACTAACTAACAAAATTAAAGGCAACGGCAGGTACTAATCGTGATAATTTAATAACCACACCGATTAAGTGCTTTCAGCACTTATATAACATAGACTTCTTCAGAATCTCATATTCTTAACCTGATGTTTTCTCAAGCAGGAGAGCTATTGGATCCAGGAACAGTCAATGGGGTACACAGTGTAATCAACACAGTGGCACAGGGAATACCCCTGGATCTGATGGGCTACCATTAGATTTTTGGAGATTGGTGGAGGGAGTATGAGCTCACATATTCAATAATGAAACCCGATGAACTACCCTGTTTCCAGAGCTTTGAAAGCTGGTGGTGGCTGTAATAGTAAAGGACAGGACAGACCTGAGTTCCTGTCCTCCTATAGACCTATTTCTGTAATAAACTATAACCACAACAACTTCCTCTCATTTCTTGCAGCACAATTAGCAAAATATGTATCCTAGTTATTAGACTGGGATCAGTGTGGAGTTGTGGAACAGCAACAAACTCTTGTTTGTTTTTTAACACCCTTCACACTTCTAGGGGGCCTTGCCCAATGACTGCAGTACCTGCACCCAATCAGCCAGTTCATTTTGCAGTGGTGGGAGCTGGGAATCCCCTAGGCAACAGACAATTGCTTCACAATGGCCTACCCTAGACTGCCTGCAAACTCATAATGGTAGACCAGTCATGAAATACACGTGTGTGATCATACACATACCACCCTTTCTCTGAGTCAACAAGAAATCCATGCCTGATGCAGCATGAACCAATGAGGCTACTGCAAGCAGATGATACATACATCCAGCCCCCAACAGGTATCACTAAATATATGTACCTACCAGCTCCCCTGCCCCAAAGATGAGTTCCCTGAAGCTCTTCTCCCACCTAGTCCCTCAGATGCTCATGCTGCCAAATGAAAACTGGTTATCTGATCTGTATTCAGGACTTCATCTCAGTATGGCTCAGGGCCTAGGCAAGATAGCAGACCATTGAAAGCATTTTGAAAACATCACCGATTATAAGAAAGGCACAGGATAGGAAGAGCTCTTTTCAGTTCAGACTAGAAATAGAATAAATGTCTTTACTGTAAGTGTGTGTTCTTAACACACATAGCCTTGAGCGATTACTTTTTGCGACCTACAAGAACCCAGTGCCTCCTATTAGGACATATCTTGGTTTGTCATGCACCTTTGCATTTTCCAGCGGAACAAGACAGGGGTGCCCATTGCCCCCTTTATTGTTTATCCTGTACCTGGAACCTTTGGAAGATGCAAATACAAAATGGACAATTACAGGATATAAAATAAGAGAATTTGAAATTAAAATCTCATTTTATGCAGATGTTTTCATCTACATAAAGTTAGGGAGGGTCTCAGAATATAAAATAAACAAAGAAATAAACCTTTCTTTCCACTCCACTAACTACCTTGATTATAGCAAGCTCAGATGCTCATAAGCCAGTACTTATTATATAGCACAAACTGCTTCTTCTTGTAACATTTGTTAATGTCTGGTATGCACTTCACAGATAAAGATTCTATTTGTCTACTGATGTACTATGTTCTTCATCTGGAAATATGTTGTAAGTAATTGCTATGTAAATTGTTATTCACTATATAATCCAATGTATATACTGTCTGTTTATTTTAACTGTGGAGCTTTTCTCCCCGGGCCTCCGCTGAAAATGGACCTACGTACAGTCGGACACTCCTGGTCAACAAATTTAAATAAATAAATAAAAAGAGCAAAATAGGACAATATGATACCTTATGCACCATCTTCAGGGCATAGATGAGAATATTCTTATCTCCAGAAAGCTCAGTTTACTACATATTTAGGCACATGGTTTGGGTTTGGCCCTACCATAAGAGATTCAATGAATAAATCCTATGAGATCACCAAAAGTATCAAATCAGATGCAGAGAGGTCGAACATTGTACTTTCCTAGGTTCATAGATGTGTACTAGGCTAACTGCCACTGGGGATTTTTTAAGCTTAGCCATACATCCCAAGTCTTTGACAAGTTCTAGCACCCTTGCTATTATAAGCAGGGGCTTGGAAGATGAAATGTTTACAAGCAGGGGCCTGAGCGATAGACCATTTACAGCTGCCTGTGTCTAAGAGACACAAGTACCAAGCAGGGTTGAATGTCTGCTTCCCCATCCAGCTATCCAAGTTACATTTGAATTGGGTTAGAGAGAAACTCTGCTTTACATGGATGAGGAGCCTGTTTGAGGGAAGGGGTAGTCTTTGGGATGCATACGTGTATATACTGGGAGCATATCCAAGTATGACTGTAAATTCTTGTTTATTAGATCCATTGCTCTAGCTGCTACTACTGCTGGAACTGTCTGGACATCATTCTTTCACATTGCTCATGTTTCTGCTTGCAGATCCTGGTATTTTATGACTTTGTGTCTCTCTCTACTTAAGACACTGTAATCACTGGTGTGGCAATTTCAGTGATTGATGCAATGATATTGTCTTTTTTCATGGACTACTATATCTGGTTTTCTTTCATCTGTTTTTAACTGTTGGTAATAGGACAACCCATGTGATATAAATGTCATCATTCTCTATCATGCTTTGTGGTTCATGTGTTCAGTGTTTCTAAGTTACTTTTACATTGTAGTGTTTACACAATATCCAATACAACAGTCTTGCAACATTACAGTGCCTTTCAGTATACAGGCAGTCTGCCATGAGTGTATCACACCCAGCAACAAGAAGTACAACTGTTTCCACTTTTATTTTACAGAATCCACATTTGCTTATCCCCTCCCCCACTCCTTTCCACAAATTTTGTAACCCAACCCTCTTTATAATTTCTCCAAGTTTTTTTGGTTTCTAATACTATGACGGGAATGGACCCCATTCCCTAGTCAAAGTATGATTAAAGTTCATGAAATTAGTATTGTTTCAGTCTTTGGTGTTAACCAGGAGTGCTCTACAAAGCACACGCAATATGCCAAATAATGACTCCTCCTGCAATTTCTATGGAGTTGCATGTATCGATAACACATCTACGTGCGAAGTACGATTATAAATTCTTTTTTATAAGACCCGTTGCTCCTACTACTATTAGAACTGACTGTAAACCCCTTTGTTGTGAGATGGGTTGCTAACTGGCTCACAAACCAGACACACAGCAGACCTGTTACCTGTGGGGTGCCACAGGGGTCAGTGCTGGACCCTTTACTGTTTGGCATATACTTCTCAGAAGTTTAGGTCAAAACTAAGGGGTTGTGGCTGACCAAGTTTGCAGACAATTGCAAACTGGGTGCACTTCTTGAATTCCCCAAATTATGTCAGTTTACTCCAGAAGGGTCTTGCACAGACCAACGACTGGTGGCTTAGTCACAGTCTGAAATGGAATGCAAAGAAATTCATCATCATTCCCTTCAGGGCAAACAGTGTCCCCTCATGCTATCAAATCAGCAATACTCTAAGTACCCACAAATTGGTAAGGGACTTGTGTTCACAAGTTGACTGTGACCTTAACTTTGACCACCATGTGTCTACTGTAGTAAGGAAGGCTTTCTACACAGCACACTTGATTAGTAAAGGCATCACCTCAAGAACAAAAGAGGTTATTGCCCCTCTATACTCAGGACTAACCTGGTCTATAATTGCGTATAACGCCCTGTTTGACATGTACCATCCAAAGCACCTCAGCGACTGGAGACCTCAGAGGTTTCTAACAAAGAAGATCAAGGGACTCCAGCATGTGCCATACATAGACCAACTAAAGTCCCTATCACTTTACTCTGTACGATATAGACTTCTTAGGACAGACTTATGTCTGGCTTACAGAGCAATCTCATACCCAAACCTAATGAACTTGCTGCATATCCGTAAATCTAATGGGACTAGGGCCACCCATTCCAGAGACCTAAATATGGCCTGCGACTTGAATAGGACATGCTGGAGGGACATATTTATCTTCCAACGACTACCGCATCTTTGGAATGGGCTACATATTCATGTGAAACAGAGCACCTCTATGACACTATTCAAAAGGAACATGGACAAGTGGATGGGGCACTGTAAATTCTTCATGGGAATAGTGCCCACAACCCCCCTGGACATGGGCAGTCATTACTAAATGCAATCTTGGGTATTAACTAACATTTCTGTGGTATTACATTGGGATGAAACAGTTAGGCTTGAAATGATCTCCGGATCAACAGCCTAGTAATCTCCTATGATCCTATGAGCTATCTTGGTATCCTTCTTCCATATTGCCCTTGTTTCTGCCTGCAAATCCTGGTATTTTATGACTTTGCGTCTCTCTGTATACAAGTCACTGGGCGTAGCAATGTCAATGATCAATGCTACTTTTGTCTTCTTTTCATGGACTACTATATCTGTTTTTCTCACATTTATTTTCTGAACTGTTGGTAATAGGTGAGCCCATGTGATGCAGACTTTATCATTTTCTATAATGCTTTGTGATTTTAAGCTACTTCAATATTATAATGTTTGCACAGTCCCCAATGCAAAAGTCTTGCCACACATTATTATGCCTTTCAGTATACAATCCTTCTGGCATTAGTATCACCACCAGCAACAAGATGTATGACTGTTTCCAATTCTGTTTTACAGAACCTACATTTGTCTGTTTCTCACACATATTCAATGGACTTTGTAAACCAATGTGTATGTCAGGGGTCTCAAACTCAAATGAGCACAAGGGCCGCAAATAACACCAAGGATGTTTTGGTGGGCCACAAGTTCAAGTCATCCACAAAGTATACGTTTTTGTTGTTAATGAAAAAAAACTATGTTATAAAACTTTTTATTTGAAACAACAGAGCAACACTATTTTATTGTATTAGTTTCAATGTCCTTAATAAGGTTTCCACAACACAGGCCCATCTCAAGTGTATCAAAGAAAAAAATATAAATTGTCTACATTACATTAAAAAAATGGTAATGTGATAATATTGTAATAGGGACTGGATGGCAAACCAGCACAGGTTCATAGTTACTAAGAATTTCATCCAAAGGAGGACAAACTCAGGACTGCAGCATCCCCCCTTAAAAGTACAACCCACAGCCTTCTGCATCAAAAGCAAGTATGCAATCTGTTGTATTGCTTGCAATTTTTGATGACCATTTGCTAACGTTAAACAAAACAGTTGCACATTGAAAGACTTAGCATGAGCAGCAGTAAACTTCTCTTTTCTTGAGCCTCACAATTACTTGAAATGTACTGAAGCTCACAATTTCTTCAACTGCACTGAAGCACACAACTCCTTGAAAATGTACTGAGGCGCACAACTCTTTGAACATGCACTGAAACTCACAGATCCTTGAAAATGCAGTGAAACTCAAAACTCCTTGAAAATGCACTGAAAGAGGTCACTACTTTGCATCTAAAACAGTGGTACATAAAAATTAGACAACGAAGAGGAAAAGAAATCCAGATGTGGCATGTAAAATGAAACTGGACATAGCAGTGCAATGTTTCCTGTTAACAAAATGCAATGTTAAATTGAAATTTGGGTTTTATATTAGGCTTGAAAACTGCAGTGTACTAGGACACATGACAATAACTGAAATCAGCCTTTGTTGTGATGCCTCAAACCAAACTGTTTGGTTGTCACACTTGTTGAAATGAATCACAAGGTCAGAGCTGGCTATACAAACAGTATTATCACAAGAAACAAAAATAGGGAACAACACAATTATTGCTTACAACGGTTTCAATTAATTACCAGTTTATTTGCAAAACCTTAACTCCATTACTTAATTCTAACTAACTTACACCTCTTATAATCACTGTCCTAAGGCAAGCTCCCTTGATTCTTCTTTCAGTTTTCCCGGTTAGGGGCCACCACAGCGGATCACCTGTCCACTCATGATTGGCAGTGGAGTTTTACGGTGTCGAGTTGCCAGCCCGGCACCCAACCTTCCACAGAAAGTACACACATGCATGCACTCACTCCTAGGGCCAATTTTAGAGTATCCATTCCACCTACCACATGTCTTTGGGATGTGGGAGGAAACCGGAGGAAACCCACTCAACCACAGGGAGGACATGCAGACTCTGCAAAGAAGGCACCCCGGCCGATGATCAAACCAAGAACCTCTTGCTGTGAGGCAGCAACGCTAACCACTGCACCACCGTGGCCGCCCAAGGCAAGCTCCCTTGATGCAAACCATTAATTTACACACATACACAAATGAAAAAAATAACTTAAAAACAAGAGCACTTGTGTTCTTATTTACTTGAGGACAACAACATTACACTGCCAGAGGGACCTCAGTGGTGTTCTCTGTCCTGATTTTTTTAATGCTCTACCCAGCACCATTATGATTTCAAATGACCAGAATCTATTTTCCCCCAGTTCAGTATCTTTCTTTTTAAAATTTACCCCTTCTTGCTGTTGCTAACTGCAATATGTCCAGATGAGAACCTTACTGATAGATAGTTCATCTGTCTGTGCGTGATATTTAACTCTATGGAAGCATGGAGCACTAATAGATGGTTGTTCAGAAGCAGGCATCAGGAACTTCTTGTATTTAAAGTTCACATGCAAAAAGAATAAGAGCAAGCAACAGAAGAAGGTGCGTCTGTTGATGCATGCAGGGACGTACAGATGCAAAGACTGTACTGAAGATGAAAATGGAAATGTATTGTTTTCAATAGAAAATAGTGCAGTAAAAAAAAAAATCGGACGGATACTAACGGTAAAAAAAATAACATCAAACAGATATCAGCGGACCGCATAAAAGTAATTTGTGGGCCGCTTGTGGCCCACAAACCATGTGTTTGAGACCCTTGGTGTATGTAGTCCATTATCTTGGGCTGCCAATATTAATCTTTTGTCTTCTGATTTAAATTAACCTCTGTTAACCATTCCTGCATTCAGACCTGATCAACATGAGGTGGTTCCAAGAGTTTTCTATACTTGCAGTTATATTTATGCATTTTCCAGATTTCTTGCCTTCTGAGCTGATCCTTCACCTGGTATTCTGTCTTTTGTTTTTTGGCACATTCATTTGCTGCCGGATTTTTATCTGCTTCTGGTTTGAGTTCCATTCCTACTTGATTCTGACATGCCTCTGCTAAACTAAGCAGAGAAGTAATCTTAGACTTACTCTCCTCAAGTTTCAAAACTTTCACTACGTTTGGGTCTTATGAGGTCAGCTGATATGCATGTAGTCCCACGATTACAGACCTATACATGTAATCAATTTCTAGGAGGCCCATATGGGGAATATATAACCTTGTTATGCACTGATTTTTATAAATCATTTGATGAGCATCCTTGTTTTTCTGTCCAACCTATCCAGTGCCTTTTGTGGCCAGTCATTAACTCCAAAGCTGTAACTTAGGATAGGAAGAGGAAATTGGTTTATAGCTTGGACTTTGCTCCTAGACGTCAGCACAGTTTTAGTATTAAGTTCTAAAATATTCCTTACTAAGTTTTATTCACATTTACTCATGTTTTATTGTTGATCCTTCATCAATTCCCAAGTATTTATACACTCCCTCTTGCTCAAGTTCTTTTATATTGCATTCTTGTCCCAAACTGATGTTTTCATGGTGCTACAGTTTTCCTGCTTTAAAGGTTGCTTTTGCACATTTATCAAGACCAAATGACATTCTTGTCATCTGAAAAGGTTTTGACCACATGCAGTTGTGCTTTCAGTTCCTCATCTGATGAACCATACTGTTTTAAATCAGACACAAAAACACAAGAAGTCTTTACACTTTGCTGTTTTCTGGGAGGCAAATTATAGCCATGCCACAATCTGTTAAGTAGACAGTTTAATGGGTTAAGGGCAAGAAAAAAGAGCAGTGGTAACAAAGAGTCACCCTAGAATATTCCCCTTTGAATTTTTCTCACTGGAATTATCATGACTTAACTGCAAAGTGGTTTACCACTATTTCATGGTCGCTGTAATATAACTGATCAGTGTAGGGTGTATCTTACACATTTTTAAGCAGTCTTTTATCCATGAATGTGGGATACTGTCAAATGCTTTTTTGTAGTCTATCCACGCCATACTTAGATTTTTCCCCTTTATGCATTTCTCCATTATGACTTTATTTAACAACAAATTATCCATTGTTCCATTTGACTTTCTTTTATTACCCTTTTGTTCTATTGCCATGAATGAGTTTTCTTCTAAATGACTACAAACTCTATGGCTTCAATTTCAGCATATAGTTTATACATAGTTGGAAGGCAAGTTATTGTCCTATAGTTTTTAGTATAGCTTGCAGGTTTGTACTTTAGTAGGACTATTGTTTTTCCTGTTGTTAGGCAGGCTGGTGTCTATTCAGGGTGCACACATAAAGAGTTCTTACTCATAGCTAAATCATCATGTAAAGATGTTAGTAACTTTTAGCCACAAGTTAGGTACTGCATTTGGGCTTGGGTTTTCCAACTGGGTGCTATTCTTAACATTGCTTCAATCTCTCTAGCCATTACTTCATGTCATTTTATATCCTGTACATTCAAACCTCTTCTTTCTTTTACTTCTTCTGTCCACTTACCATCTTTGTTATGGTCTACAGGATCTCCATATACATTTATCCAAAATCTATTTCTTCTCTTTTTGGTGATGTTTCAATTCCTTTTGCCTTGTTTCCCAATTCTCTATAAAACTTTTTGGGTCATCAATAAATTGCTTATTTTGTACTTTTCCTTTACATTTATCTACATATTTTCTAAGTTTTTCTGGCTGTGCTGACATTTTTAGTTTATTATTTGCAATGGTGCATGATAGATCCTGATCTGATACTGCGTATTGTTTTTATCACGTCTACCTTTGAGTATTTCTGTTGATTTGTTCTCTCTTCTATACTTTTCTAAGAGTGACAGTTCTTAATTACTTTATAGTTTTCTCTGATACTTCCATGATGCATTTGATTTTTTCCCCCTCCTTTCCCTTACTACCCTGTTTTTGTGATAAGACTATCTGTTATTAGCTGCACAGTAATATATCCTATTTACTTTTGTTATGCCATATGAATCACTATGGACAGTCCTAATTACTGTGTTCATTTGTTTTAGCAAACGTCTAACATTTTGGGTTTTACTGATTTTCTGTAGTCTATTTCTTTCATTTATCTTCGTATGTCTGCCATCTCTAGTAAGTCAAGCAACTCTTCTCTTAGATCATTTTCTTCTGAACTATGGACACATTATTTGTTCTCCATTTCTTGCAGGCATTCTGTAGAATGTTCCAGAGCATCCTCCTGTGCTATGTTCTGTTCAGTTTCATCCTGAGTCACCCATTGCTCTTTCATACAGGAACTCACTGGCTTATCTCTCCACAATATTGTCTGCTTCATAGTTGCCACAGTTTCCTGTTCCTTCCCTTGCTGTACAACTCCAACTGAACATTTGTACTGGTTTCCTATGGAAGGCTTCAAAGTATCTTCATATGGCAACTGATCAGATGTTTCCCGCTCCACTGGTTTCTCCTTCATTTGAGGTTGGTTATAAACCAACCCTCTCTTTTTAATTTTTCCAAGTCTTTTGGGTTTCTAATACCATGACGGGAATGGACCCCATTCCTAAGTCAAAGTACGATTAACGTTCATGAAATTAGTATTCTTTCAGTCTTTGAGGTCAGCCAGAAGTGCTCTTTGCAGCACCCGCAATGTGCCCAGTAATGACTTCTTCTGCAATTCGTATGGAGTTACATGTCTTGGTAATATATCTAAATATGATTGTAGATTCTTTTTTATAAGACCCGTTGCTCCTACTACTATTGGAACTGTTTGGGTATCTTTCTTCCACATTGCTCTCGTTTCTGCCTGCAAATCCTGATATTTTATGACTTTGTGTCTCTGTGTACGCAAGACACTGTAGTCACTGGGTGCAGTGATTTCAATAATCAGTGCTACTTTTGTCTTCTTTTCATGAAGCACTATATCTGTTTTTTCTCGCATCAGTCTTTGGACTGTTGGCAATGTGTGATCTTATGTGAAGTAGAATTCATCATTTTCTGTGATGCTTTGTGGCTCACGTTTCCAGTGTTTTTCACCCACTTCAGTACCATAATGTTTCCACAATCCAAAGTGCAACAGTCTTGCTACATTATTATGCCTTTCAGTATACAGTCCTTCTGCCATTAGTTTGTCGCAACCAGCAACAAAGTGTGTGGCTGTTTCCAATTTTGTTTTACAAAACCTACATTTATCTGTTTTTCCCACATGTTCAATGGACTTTGTAAACCAATGTACATGTAGCCCACTATCTTGGGCTGCCAATATTAACCAATCATCTTTTGGTTTGAATTTACCTCTCCTTAACTATTCCTGCATTTGATCCTGGTCAGTGTGAGGTTCTTCCAGGAGTTTTCTATGCTTGCAACTATATTTATGCATTTTCCACATTTCTTGCCTTATCATTTGATCCTTCACCTTATATTTTTTCTTTTGTTTTTTTGGCACATTCAGTTGCTGATTTTTATCTACCTCTGGTTTGATTTCCATTCCCACTTGATGCCGATATGCTTCTGTTAGACTAAGCAGGGAAGTCAGCTTTGATTTATTCTCCTCATGTTTCAAAACTTTCACCACGTTTGGGTCTTGTGAGGTCATCAATTTCAAGGAAGCCCATACCTCATTTGGAATGGGGAATATATAAGCTTGGTATGCACTGATTTTTATAAACCCTATGAGCATGAAGCATCCTTTTCCTGTCTGTTCTATCCAACAGCTTTTGGGTCAGTCAATCACTCCAAAACTGTAAGTTATGACAGGAAGAGCAAACTGGTTTATAGCTTGAAGTTTGTTACTAGATATCAACGCTGTTTTCAGAATTAATTTAAGTCTTCTAAAATATTCCTTACTAAGTTTTTTTCACATTTGTTCATGTTGTATTGTTGATCTTTCGTTAGTTCCCAAATATTTATACACCCCCTCTTGCTCAAGTTCTGTTATATCACATTCCTGTCCCAAACCGATGTTTTCTTGGTGTTGCAGCTTTGCTCCTTTAAAGGCTGCTTTTGTACATTTATCAAGACCAAATGACATTCTTACATCATCCGAAAAAGTTTTGACTACTTGCAGTTGTGCTTTCAGTTCATCTGGTGAGGTATACAATTTTAAATTGTCAGCAAAGAGAAGATGAGACGTCTTTTACACTTAGTTGTTTTCTTTGAGTTAAGTTCTAGTCATGGTCTAATCTGTTAAGTAGACAGCTTAATGGGTTAAGGGTAAGATAGAATAGCGACAGTGACAAGGCGTCATCCTTGAATATCCGCCTTTGAATTTTTATTCATGGAATAATCTTCTTCTTCTTTCGGCTTTTTCCAGTTAGGGGTCACCACAGCAGATCACCTTTCTGCTTATGATTGGCAGTGGAGTTTTATGATGTCGAGTAACCAGCCCGGCGCCCAACCTTCCACAGAAGGCACACACTCACACCTAGGGCCAATTTAGAGTGTACAATCCACCTACAGCATGTCTTTGGGATGTGGGAGGAAACCGGAGCACCTGGAGGAAACCCACATGACCACAGGGAGGACATGTAGACTCTACTCAGAAGGCACCCAAGCTGAGGATCGAACCGGAGAACCTCTTGCTGTAAGGCGGCAACACTAACTGCTGCACCACCACGGCCGCCCTATCCATGGAATAATAATTTGTCCTTTATCATAGCTTAATTGCAAAGTGGTTTGCTACTGTTTCATGGTCACTGTAATGTAATCAGTCAGTGTAGGTATATCTTATACGTTTTTAAGCAGTTTTTTATCCATGAATGTGGGATACTGTCAAATGCTTTTTTGTAGTCAATCCATGCCATACTTAGATTCTTCCCCTTTTTACAGTTTTCCACTATGACTTTATTTAACAACAGATGATCCTTTGTTCCATATGACTTTCTTTTATTGCCCTTTTGTTCTGTTGCTAGAATTGAGTTTTCTTCTAAATGACAAACTCTGTCGGCATCAATTCTGGTGTATAGTTTATATGTCGTTGGAAGGCAAGTTATTGGTCTACAATTTTTGGGGTAGCTTGCAGGTTCACTCTTATGTAGGAGCATTGTTTTTCCTGCTGTTAACCAGGCTGGTGTCTGTTCGGGGTGCGCATACAAATAGTTCTTACTCATGGCTAAATCTTTGTGCAAAGATGAACTCATACTATGAACCAAACATTACGTACTGCACCTGGGATGGCATTTGCCAATTAGAGGCTTTTTTAACTTTGTTTCAATCTCTCTGGCTGTTACTTCATCCCATTTGATATCCTTTACCTTTAAACTTCTTATTCTTTGTTTCACGTCTTCTATCCATTTAGCATCTTTGTTATGTTCCACAGGATCTTCATAAATACTTCTCCAAAATATATTTATTTCTTCTTTTTTGGTGGTCTTTCAGTTTGTTTACTTTGTTTCCCAATTCTCTATAAAAATCTTTTTTGGGTCATCAATAAATTGCTTATTTTGTACATTTCCTTTATCTGTGTAGCTTCTAAGTTTTTCTGCCTGTGCTGATTCATAGGTAGATACTAGGCTATCTACCCTAGGGCATTTATAAGCCTAGCCAGAGTGTATTTGGCTTCCGCCTCCCTATTAGATTAGCCTACTGTGTCTCTGTAAAGTAGATGACAGAAGGTACCCTTTTAAGATTAGTTTACTGTGTCTCTGTCTAGCAGGGACACAGAAGAGATCCCAGGGGTGAATTTGCAATTTCCCATCCACGCGTCCACATTTCGCTTGAAGAGGGTCAGCGAGGGGCTATGTCTAACATGAATTGGGATTCTATTCCAGAGTGAGGGGAGCCTCTGGGAAATGAATCTGTCCCTCCAGCATGTCCTATTTATTTTTGTGCTGAGGTTTAGGTCCCTGGAGCGTGTAGCTCTAAGGGACTTGGATTTTTTGAGGTGGAGCATGTCCATTAATTCTGGGTTTGACATGGCTTTGTATGTCAGGCATAGATCACCTCTGAGTAGGCGGTAAGCAACTGAGTATAGCTGGAGTTTCTTTAGTTGAGCTGCATAGGACATCTGTTTGTAGCCCATGATCCTCTTGGTGAGGTACTTTTGGGGTCTCTCTTTAGTTTACCATTTGTGATAGTGCATGATAAATCCTGATCCATTATAATACTGCACATTGCTTTTATCATGTCTATCTTTGAGTATTTTTGTTGATCTATTCCCTTTTCTATAGCCTTCTGACAGTAACACTTCTTGTCCTAATTGCTTTACAGTTTTCTCTATTCGATACTTCCATGATAGTATTTGATTTCTCTCCTTCCTTTCCCTCACTACCCTGTGTTCTTGTGGTAGAACTCTGTTATTAATTTAGCTGCAAAGTGATCTATCCTCTTTACTTCTCTGTTATATCACATAGATCTCTATGGACAGTCCTAATTACTGTGTTCACTTGTTTTATCAAACTTTTTGGGGTTTTCTGCAGTCTGTCTTTCATGGATCTTAATTTGTCTATCTGTATTAAACTCAGCAACTCTTCTCTTAGCTCATTTGCTTCTACACTGAAGGCACATTTTTTGTTCTCCATTTCCTGCGGGCATTCGATAAAATGTTCTATAGCATCTTCCTCTGGCACATTCTCTTCAATTTCATCCCGTCTCATCCATTGCTCTGTCATATGGGAACTCACTGGCCTATCACTCTTCAACATTGACTGCATCAGAGTTTCCACAGTTTCCTGTTCCTTCCCTTGCTGTCCAGCTTCAAGTGAACATCTATACTGGTTTCCTGTGAAAGGCTCCAAAATATCTTCATATGGCAACTGACCTGTTGCTTTCCATTCCACTTGTTTCTCCTTAATTTGGATGTCCATTGCTCTATCCTGCTGTGCTGTTTTCTGAGTTAGATTTTCTACACTGAATCCTTCACTTTGCAGGTACTCCATAACCTCGGTTTCTGTTTCTTTAACCTCTTCATTAAACTAAAGCAATAAATGAGAAGGTCACTGAAAAACCAATCAGTAAAAACAAAATGAAAACTCCAGTAAAGCTAGAACTTCCACTGAGTGACCTCCCAAACCTCTTGCATCAGAGGCACATGGGATACATGCAAATGACCCTTATGAGCATCAGGTGTTTCAGCTAATTGGCGATTCTGAATGCCCATGACTTGTTTCGTCGTTTTAATGGACAATTTCAGGGCAATAAAGCCAAAGTGGGGTTTTTGGCATGCGCGAGCTGGGAAACAGCCGTATCGGTTCCGAGGATGGAACCGAGGTCCTAACAGTAAATAATGAATAAAGATTTACAACATCAGATAACTTGTTTGTGATAGTGCCCATATTCAACATGGCATCACTTCACACTCTGTTAAGTCTTCCTCTTTCAAGTTTCCTGGTAACACTAGATTTAAAAGATGCATGTCACATCCATATTTATCCAGACTTCAGGCGTTTCTTCAGGTTATGTGTCTCACATTATCAGTTCTCTGCCTTACCCTTTGGATTGTCTACTGTACCAAGAGTGTTCACAAAGAGTCTAGCGTCAGTTATAGCTCATTGCAGGCTACAAGGTATCCACATTTTTCCATATTTGGATGACTTGCTCATCTTTGCAGAGCCTTTTTCAAAGTGTCAAGAATCTCTTACTTGAGTGAGAGATCTCTTACACAAGCTGGGATTCAGAGACAATATTCAAAAGTCTTTTTTGACTCCTTCACACAAGATTGTGATCCTGGCTGTCATCTAGCACCCCACTTCAAACAACTTTTATGTCTAAGTCTGTTTCTAAGGTTTTCCATGCAGACTTTTGTCACTGCCAGGGAATACCTCAGGATTTTGGGTCTCATGGCATCTGCGATTCTCACGATACCCCTGGCAAGTCTCCACATGAGAAATGTACAATAGTATCTGAAGTCTCATTGGTCTCAACACTGACGTCCTTTGTCTTTTCAAATCCCAGTACTAGGGTTTGTCAGAAGAGAAATCACTTGGTAGAAAGAGGTATTCCTTCCCTATTCCAAAGCAGTCAGTCACCACTTCAGTCTTTGCTTGGGGAGCAGTTTCAGGAGAGATAAAAGTGCAAGGAGTGTAGGACATCATGGGCAGACGCAAGCACATAACTGTAAAATAGTGCTTGCTCTGATCAAGGCACTGTACTCTCTGAATCAGATTTAATTCATGGGATCTCTTCAAATTGTTACAAACAATACCACAGTCATGTGGTACATACATCAGCAAACAAGCGGGGTCAGGTTGTACCCCTTTGCAGACTAGCCATGGTAGCTTGGGATATAACTTCACAACGCATTCTCATTCTACAATCATCCTGCATTCCGTCAAAGCAAAGATATGTGGCAGAAAAGCTCAGCAGGACAAGGATAGACACTCACAAATGGAAACTAAATCGGAAGGGGGGGGGGTCTTCCAAGATTTGATCCATTTGTGGAGAGGTCCTCAAGTTGACCTGTTTCCCTCTTCTCAGAACAGTCAGATGGCAAGATTCTGCTCCAGGACACCATGCAAGAAGGCCTGAAAGACAGATGCCTTTATTTTCCCTTGGACAGGAATGTTTCTGTATGCTTTTCCACCCTTTCCACTGATAATCGGGGTAGTTCTAATGATTCAGAAGGAATTGCCCAAGATCATTATGGCAACTCTCTTCTAGCCCAGGTAACCATGGTTCTCCCATCTTTTGGAAATATCCAGGGCCAATTACCACAAGCTTTCTCACAGATTGGATCTACTTGCACAAGAACAGGGGTGTTTGATATACCCCCATCCCAATCAGCTTCAGTTGATTGCTTGGATAATAGGGTTTTAATGCCCTTTAGGCAACTGTTTACTGAGGACATGCAGCAGGCACTGGAGACAAGAAAGCCTGCATTAGTAGATGGAAAATATTTTCTAGTTGGTGCCAACAAAATAAGCAGCACCCATTCAGGGCTAGTTGTCCTCTGGTTTTACAATATTTCTGAAAATTTCTATCCTTTGGTCTTTCTCACTCCTCCTTCAAAGTTCATTTAACATGTGTGCCCTTGGATGCACCTCTTTCATTATATTCTTACGTCAAAATGCTTTTGAAAGGCGTTTTGCATCAGAGGCCTGCAAGAAAACTGATGGCCCCTCCTTAGGATCTTAATTTTGTGTTAGAGAAGCTAGCACTTGCTCCATTTGAACTAATGTGTCTGACTTGAGGTTCTTAACATGGAAAATAGTTCTGATTGCTCTGACCTCTGCAAGAAGGGTATCTTGTGTTGCAAGCTGTTATGGTGAGTCAGCCCTATCTCAACTTCCACAGAGACAGGATTTCATTGAGAACTAACCCTTCTTTTTTGCCTTAATTGGTACCTGAGTTTACTTAAGCCAAACTATCCATCTGCCCATATTCTTTCCTGAACCTAAAAATAAGGGATAAAAAATACTTCATACCTTGGATGTCCACACACAACTCTGGTGCTATCCTGACAGAACTACATATTTCAGATCTTCATGTCAATTGTTCATTTCTTGTGAAGGTAAGAATAATGGACACCCTGTGTTAAAGCAGACTACTTCCTAATGGCTGTCTAAGGTTATCTTTTATTATACAATGACTGGCCATTAACATTCTAAAACGAGCACGCTGATTGGCCAGCCCAACCAGCGTGTCCATTGTATATACCAACGGAAAAGGTCCGGTCGCCCAGACTTTTTTCCGTTGGTATATTCTTTAATTTTAACTTTTTTCAACAAAAATAAAAACAAAATTTGTAGTCCGGACTCCGGACATACGAGAGAGACACCATGCAGAAAATACAAGGGAAATTGGGTACATTGTTTAAAACTAAAGACACATACCAGATTTCCCTTGTATTTCCTCCATTCTGTCTCTCTTCTACCTTAAACTTCCCGAACCTTTATCATTATCAAAAACTCTCAGCTAAGAACCTACCCACAATGCCCCTCTCCTAGATACTCCAGATCTCGTTTGCAGTGTTTCTAGTCAGACGTGCTTGTAATCTTTCTCAAAGCTAAGTAGAAAATTGTTAATTTCAAGACAGTTTCTCTTCAAAATTATTTAACTTTTAGTCAAGTTAGCCTTTTCTTACTGTCGCCTATAACCTAAGCCTATTTCCTACCCTTTTCCTTGGTAATTTAATTTTTTACCTTTATTGGTACTGTCCCTCTCTCCTGTCTTTGACAGGCCTTTCCTTTCTACTAGTGGTATTTTTTTAAATAACATCACCGGTATTTAATCCCTTATTTTTTCTATAGGATAGCCTTGTTGCCTTACTATGTCAGACAAAGCTAAGTTGGGATTTAAACAGTGCAACAAGTGTGGACGTAAGATGCCCAACTCAGATACACGTTTGTTGTGTCTACTGTTTGTGTGTGGATCATATTAGAGCTGACCGTGACTTTTGTGCTAGTTTTTAGTAATTGTATACCAGCAGAACGTAATAATAAACTTATCTTAAAAGGTTTACTCAAGACACCTTTTTCGGAGGCTCTATCTGGGTCAGAGATCTCACCCCCTCCAAAGACCATAAAACATAAGGAAAAGCAGATTACTCAAGGCACCTTTTTCAGAGAATCTCTCTGGGTCAGAGGTCTTCCTCCTCCAAAGACCAAAAAACATAAGGACAAATAGAGTCACTCGGTTCCTGTATCTCTGTCAGTTATGGAACAAAATTGGCTCTGTGCTTCTTCGGCGCAGACCTCTGCGGCACCAGGCTTTGTCTCTTCTCCCTCGGTACCGTCCATGATATTCACCCCTACTTCAGCTCCGACCTCGGCATCACTGACTTCGGTGCCATCCTTGGATCCAATATTGGCTCCGATGACTGTACCTCCTTCGGCACCATCCCCAGCCACGGTGCCAACAGTTTTATTCGGCTTCAAAACTTGTATACCTGCCAAGGACAAGATACCTTCGGTGCATACTGTCTCAGTTCCTACAGCAATGTTTTCCCTGTCGGCACTGTCCACCCTTGCTGCAACGGCTCCGGTGGAACTGATGATCTCCCGAAGCAATGCTTGGACTGTCCATATCTTGGTATCTAGCCCGGCACCTATTTTCTCACTGGCACTGTCTATGTCCATGGCTCTGATGGCTTCCAGTTCTCTTGCTCTTCTCCCAACCCTCTATTTTGGGACCCCGGGCACGGGAGTCACAAGAACCCTCTTTGAAGGGAACCCCTCCTCCGGAGTCCTCCTCAGAAGATCCCACTGGAGAGCCACCCCAGAAGAAATGGTGCAAGAGGAAGCACCGAGATTCACCGGAGGAATCCATCACCGAAGACACTGATTGTGATGAGGGGGAAGGGTCCCCCACAGTCTCCCCCAGATGACATCTCATTCGGAGACATTCTCGAAATCCTCAAGCAGTGGGGAGACTGGAAGTCCTATAACCCTTCTTCTGAGGAATCGGGGTTCCTGAATGCCTTCCGTGCCCGGCCATCTACTTCCCAAGTGATCCCACCGGCAGATGACTTTGTTAAACTAATTGTGCAGTGTGCCTGGAAGGCCCTGGACAATGTAGAACCTGTCCTACGGAGGCCAGACAAAAATTTTATCTACACCTGAAGACCAGCCCCACTGGTCCAAGCAGTTGACAGTTGTTTCTATGGTCATGGCGGCAGCCACCAAGAGGGAACTGGCAGAAGATAGTTCCATCGTCTATCCTTCAAACAGAGAGTCATGTACCAGGAAAGTAAATAATGTGAGAAGAAATAGCCAGGGAATTGTTATGGCTAGGCTTGTATAGGCCCTAGGGCTGATAGCCTAGTACCAACCTATGAACCTATGAACCTATGACAGACTAGGGAAGCAGACCTATGCTTCAGCGACATTCGTCATTCAGTCGCTGAATTATCTGGCACATTTTACTTACCTCCAAAGAGACCTAATTTCTGAAATGTCTTCCTCTTTGGCGGGGGGTACTGCCTGAAGAAGTGCATGACACTGTCACCTCGCAGTTAGCTACCCTTGAATCCATCTCAAATACCTCAATGCTTTTGATATCTCACACCGTCGAGGGGGCAGCTCGAGCGGTCACATCTGGTGTTGTCATGAGATGTAATGCTTGGATGCATTTGTGTGATTTCGCAGACCCCTTTAAATCTTCCTTCGTTAATGCACCGGTTGACGACTCTGACGGAAAGACCTTGTCTGCTGTGGGCATACGCTTTTCCAACTCCCAGAAGCTCTACTCCAGGAACAAGAAGGGGGAAAGATATGGTTCAAAGAAATCCCAAGGATCCTTTCAGGACACTGGTGGTGAATCATCCCCCCAGGGCAGAGGGGGCAACTCATATGGAAGATGCCCCTTTCGGGGTAGGGGGGGGGGTCCATATAACCAGGGAGGCAGAGATTCTTTCTCTGTCAGACCCTACCAGCACTCCTGAGCAGCTGCCCGATTGCTTTCCTCTGGAAGCAGTCAGGGGTTGTTTCTCTCTGCATCTACCAGCCTGGCATCTTATTACTGCTGATGTTTGGGTGCAGAGAATAATATCCAGAGGCTACCAAATATCTTTCGACCTAACTCCCAGACCTGTCACATGAATCCCCGATGTACCACCCAATCAGAGGGAATTTGCAGCCTTAGAAATAGAAAAACTCATAAGAAAAAGGGTCATCCAACCAGTCCCACCAGAATAGTCAGGATCTGGGTTTTACTCGAGAATAATTTTAGTGCCAAAAAAGACAGGGAACTGGAGACCAATCCTGGATCTCAGCCTACTGAACAAATTTATCAAACCTCAAAAATTCCGGATGGTCGCAGTACAGTCCATTCTTCCCTTCCTAGGGAGGGACAATTGGATGTGTTCTATAGACCTACAGGATGCGTATTACCACATAAAGATGGATCACCGCTCCAGGAGGTTTCTCCGCTTCTGGCTGGGAGCCAATCCCTGCCAGTTCAGGGCACTGCCATTCAGTCTCTCACCAGCCTCCCCTCCCCAGAGTGTTCACCAAATGTATGGCAGTTGTGGTAGCCCATCTTCGACTACAAGGATTCCAGGTGTTTCCCTATCTAGACGACTGGCTCCTTACCACTCCGACCAGGAACCTCCTAGTCCACAGCCTCTCTTATACTCAAGATCTCGTTCTCCACTTGGGGATTACAATCAGCAAAGACAAATTTCAGATGTCTCCAATGAAGACACTGGAATTTATTGGAGCGATCCTCAACACAACATCCTGTCAAGCTTTTCTCCCCCCTCACAGGCTTTTGAAAATAAGACACCGAATTCAAGACCTTCTTCCTCACGTTTGTACCACCACATCTTGTACTGAAACTCGAGCTTCAAGGCAGCTGCCATTACTTTGGTACCACTGGCAAGACTGCACATGAGAATCCTGCAGTGGCTCCTTTCCGTACAATGGTCATTGTTAACCCACCCACTCAACCACATGATATGCCTTACAAACCGTTGCAAGGAGGAAATGCTATAGTGGATGGAGCCACAAAATAATCTTTGGTGTCGACCGTTATGTCTTACCCATGGCCTCGGCGACTATGGACACATCACTATTAGAGTGTGTGGGGGGGCATTTACAGGGAAAGACTTCCAAGGCACCTGGACCCCCCTCGAGGCCAACTTGCATATAAATGTCCTGGAACTGAGGGCAGTTCTCTTAGCGTTGCAAGCGTTCCATGCATCCCTGCCTTCGGGGACCATTGCAATTCAGTCAGACATGTCAGTCGTCTGGTATATCAACAAGCAAGGCAGAACCAGATCTTACCCCCTGTGTCGAGAAGCCATGAGGATTTGGCACTGGGCGACAGCTTCCAATCGTTTTTCTTATAGCAATGCACATTCCTGGGAGTTCCAACCTTATTGCGGACAATCTGAGCAAAAACATCCTGATGCCTCACAAATGGTCACTCAACCTTGTAATAGCAGCTTGGATCTTCCAACATTGGGACAAGTCTTGCTTCGACCTGTTTGCTTCCCCCCTGCATTACAAATGCAGGAGCTATTTTGCCTTGATCCCCCCTCAGTGGGAACCACCGAGGGATGCTCTAATGCACGATTGGCTCCGGGTCTTCTTTATGCCTTTCTCTCGTTTCCCCTCAATCCAAAATTTCTCCAGAAAGCTCAGAGGTTGAAAAAGCAAAGTGATTCTCATTGCTCCCTACTGGCCATGTCAAGTCTGGTTCCCGTTTCTATGGCCTCACCCGATTCGCAGCCCGTGAATCCTGAATCATTCCCAGGACCTGTTATCCCATCCTCCGGGATTGATTCATCCAAACCTGCACAATCTCAAGCTCACAGCCTGGTTCCTCCACTTCCAATGATTGCCAGGCTGCCTGACATCCCATTTCCTGTTCGTGAAAATCTTCTGGCCTCACACAAACCTTCCATTAGAAAGGTTTATTCTAGTAAATAGACTAGGTTCTTTATTTGGGCCAAAGATCAGAACTTAGACCCTTTCTCTATGCCTATTCAAAAGATTCTGCAATACCCGACTACTCTCCTGCATGCAGGAGCCTCAGCTTTAACGATCACTGTACATTTAGCAGCTATCACCAATTTTCATAATGGTCTTGAAAATTCTTCTATTATGTCACACTTCCTATGCAAGACTTTTTTTGAAGGGAGTATTACACGTTAAACCTCCGGTCAGGCGTCCCTTAGATCCCTGGGACTTGACTATGGTGCTTCAATTGCTTACAGGCTCTCCCTTTGATTCATGTGATTTGAATTTTTTGTCTTGGAAAACCATACTTCTAGTAGCACTCACCTCAGCGAGAAGAGTATCTGAGCTGCAGGTCTTGAGTGTCAGGAGTCCTTACTTGATCTTCCACATGGGTAGGCTGTCCCTTCGTACTGACCCTTCCTTTTTGCCCAATGTCATTTCTGTTTTTCCCATTAACCAATCTATTGACCTGCCGGTTTTCTTCCCAAGGCATTCTAATAAAGGGGAGTACCTTTTGCACACCTTTGATGTGCAACGACAGCTTCATTGTTATTTGGACAGGACTAAATCTTTCCAGAAAACAGACCAATTGTTTGTGGCCTTTACAGGACCCAGATTGGGTAAACCTGTTTCCAAATTGACTTTATCCCCCTGGCTTAGAAACATCATTACTTTTATCTATCAACAGAATAAGCTACCCTTGCCTTCCAGAATAAAGGCTCATTCTACCAGCTCTATGGCTACCTCTGTAGCTTTTCATTCCAGAGCCTCTATGGATGATATATGCACACAGCAGCCATGTGGGCAAGACCTCATACCTTCATATCTCATTACAAATTGGATTTGGCTTCTAGGGGATGAGCATCTTTTGGTTCTATGGTGCTCAGGAATATCCTTCCTTAGGGCCACCCAGGGCTCAAGTAGCTGGGGACTCGGTCCTAACAGTAAATAATGAATAAAGATTTACAACATCAGATAAAGAAGTTACGTCTTACCATAGCATTCCATCTGTGTTGTAGATCTTTATTCATTCTTTACTTCCCGCCCTCCTTCTCCTGCCTGGACTCCTGGTGGAATTTAGGTACTCTCGGTTAGGCTATTTGCTCAGACAGAGCCTCCTACCTTTTTTCCTATTACTACATTTTTTATCTAGGGTGGGCAAACTCAATCTGGAGTATCTAGGAGAGGGGCATTGTGGGTAGGCTCTTAACTGAGAGGTTTGGCTTGTGCGAGCTGGGAAACGGCCATATCAGTTCCAAGGACGGAACCGAGGTCCTAACAGTAAAGAATGAATAAAGATCTACAACACAGATGGAACGTTATGGTAAGACATAACTTCTTTTTTCTTTGGCAATAAAAATATCCTCAAATAAAAACCTTTCCCCACCTGAGAAAAAGGAACTGGGTTCTATGACACCCTGGGACAGCATATTATGAAGAACAGGAGGAAATAAAAGAGCCTGGTGGATGAGAGATTACCTCCTGGATAGGAGGCATTTGCCATCTGTAACCTTGATGAATGATCTTCAGAACATATTTGTCTGAAACTACTTGTTGTCAAAGAGAAAAGTGGAGATAACTTTCTGGAGGGAAAATGGGTTTGCCGGGGGGGGGGGGGTGCACAGTCTCTTAAGTAATCATTCTGACTTGTTGAAATATCCTTGGTTTTGGGAGGTTCCAGAATTATGTTTGGCACACCCTTGCCATGTTGTTGAGAGTGTTTATTTTATTTTTTGCCAAAAGTGGATGAGGAATTAGGGAATCCCTTAGAAAATTTGGAAAAGGAGGACTGAAAAATCTTAAGAGATTCTCTGTGTTAACTTATTCCTTTCATCACACTTTACCTCTGCAGCAGAAGTACCAAAAACTGATAGGGAAAAAAAAAAAAAAGAGAACTCTTGTTTAAAATTACAATACATTCTCGAGGCAGTCTGCTAAAACACAAACTCATGGCTTTAAAATAACTTTAATGAACAGGAAATAAGAAGTTATGTACTCACCATAACATTCCATCTGAGTAGATAAACTTCATTTGTCAGCAACCTGTGGGTATTGGATCCGACTTCAGATCCGAGCTGGCAGTTTTCAACAGCTTAGATCCGAGCTCCTAGCTCCTCCCTCTACCCATAAACCCCTGCCAACCCCGACTGACCTCAGATCAAGTTTGCCCCCAAGCAGCAACTGCTACAGATTTACCAATTTCAAATGTCATCTCTGAAGACAGCAAAAGTGAATGATGGCAGGTCAGGGGGAAGGAGGGGGGGGGATGGTTGCTGACAAATGAAGTTTATCTACTCAGATTGAATGTTATGGTGAGTACATAACTTCTTAATCTGAAGTAGTTAACTTAATTTGTGCAGCAACCTGTGGGACAGAGTCCCCAGCTACCTGAATCTTGGGCGGCCATCATGGAAGGATGTTCCGGAGCACTGCAGAGCCAAAAGATGCTCTCCCTCTGGAGATAATATCCAGCTTATAACGGTTGATAAAGGTATGAGATGAGGCCCAAGTGGTGGCTGAACAAATATCATCTAAAGGAACCCTGGATCTAAAAGCAGCAGAGGTAGACCTAGATCGGGTAGAATGGGCACGGACTCGCTGAGGCGCGGGCCTACCAGAACTTTCATAAGCCAAAAGAATACATTGCGAGATCCATCGAGACAACGTAACTTTGGATACCAATTTACCCAAATTCTTTTTGGCAAAGGAGACGAACAACTGGTCGGATTGCCTATGACCAGATGTCCTGTGAATATAGAATCAAAGTTGTCTATGCACATCCGACGAGTGTAATTTGTATTCTCCTTTGTTGTGATAGTTGGGAAAGAAGACTGGCAGAAGACTGGCAGATTAATGGACTGGTCGATATTAGATTCAGCAGCAACCTTAGGGAGAAAGGTGGGATTGGTCCTGAGGTAGACTCTATCCTTGTGGAAGATTAGATACAGGGGTTTGACACAAAGGGCCTGAATTTCAGAAACTCTTCTGGCAGAGGTGATGGCGACGAGAAAGGCCGTCTTCCAAGACAAATACTTGAGTTCCACGGAAGCTGCAGGCTCAAAGGGGGGAGCTGTCAAAGCCTGAAGCCCTAAGAACAAATCCCACGGAGGTACCACTTCCTTTACCGGAGGTCTGAGCAGGAAGGTGCCCTTCAGGAAGGTCTTGCACAGCTTTGAAGTGATCAAGGGACGCAGATCATGTCCGACATGGTAGTGAGAGATAGCTGCTAGTTGAACCTTGACAGTGGAACAGCTAGCTCCCTGGTGAACTAATCCTGATAAGAAGTCTAGCACCACAGGTAAAGGAGCTGTGAAAAGATCCAAGTTTTGACGTTCTGCCCAGATAGAGAAACGTCTCCATTTGCTACTGTAAACCTTCCTAGCAGAAGGCTTATGGGCTGCAACTAGAATAGCTTTGACTGGGGAAGAGATGCCGGGAGTCCTGGCTAGGAGTGGAACTGGAGCAGCCAAGCTGTGAGCTTGAGGCTGTCCAGGTTCGGGGTCAGGAGACAAGATCCGGGAGGGGATCTAGAATCCAAGGAGGATTCACCAGATGAGACCAAAGGTAAGGAAACCAGGTTTGACGAGGCCAGAATGGGGCAATGAGGATAATCCTGCTCCCCAACAGACTGGCTTTCTGTGGAAACTTTAGCATCAGGGGGAGAGGTGGATAAGCATAAAGCAGACCGGGAGGCCAAACATGCACCAGAGCATCTCTCGGGGATTCCCTGATTTGGAGAATTAAAGCGAAATAGCTGTTGCACTTGGTGTTTGAGGGAGAGGCGAAAAGATCGCAACAGGGCTACCCCCATTTGGCAAAAAACTGATTCGCTACGTGCGGATTGAGAGACCACTTGTAAGGGGAAAGGATAGTGCGACTGAGTCCGCCAGGATGTTGGACCGTCCCAGAATGTGCGTTGCAATGAGAAAACGGTTGGTGGAGATCGCCCATTCCCACACTCTCAAGGCCTCTCGACAGAGCGGGTAAGACTTGGTTCCCCCTTGTTTGTTGATGTACCAGACAACCGACATGTTGTCCGTCTGGATTGCAATCGTCCCTACAGGAAGAAGGTCCTGAAGTGCTTGGAACTCTAACAGCAATGCCCTCATCTCTAGGACATTGATATGCAAAGAGGTCTCCGTATCGTTCCACGTGCCTTGGACAGTCCTGCCCGAAGAGTGCCCCCCCACCTGAGGCGAGAGGCGTCCGTGGTCACCGTGGCCAGGGGAGGGGCCATAGAGAAGGGGCGTCCCATGTGGAGATCCAGAGATTGCAGCCACCACACGAGAGCCCTCTTGCAAGCCCTGCTGAGGGAAATGGGATGACTCAAAAGGTTGTGAAGAAAAGACCACTGGTCTTGGAGGGTCCACTGTAAGACCCTCATGTTGAGATGTGCCATAGGTAACAAGTTGATTGCCGCTGCCATCGAGCCTAGAGCCCTCAGGACCAACTCCGCCGGAGGAGATGAAGATAGGATGGCCCGCACATGAAACCTCAGGGTTCAAAGTCTCTCTGGGGTTATGAAGGTTACAAGATTGATTGTGTTTAACCTTACCCCGATGAAATCTATGACTCGGGTCGGGGTGAGAGCAGATTTGTCTATATTTATTGTGATCCGTAGCCAGGGAGTAAGGCGAAGAAAATGATCCCTGGCTGTACAGAGTAGATGCCTTGTCGAGGCGGTCAGGAGCCAGTCGTCCAGGTACGGAAAAAACTGTATTCCCTGGAGCCTCAGGTGGGCTGCTATCACTTTGGTAAACACCCTGGGGGCTGATGTGAGACCAAAGGGGAGAACCCTGAATTGGTAATGACTGGCCCCTAGCCGGAAGCGGAGAAACCTCTTGGATCGTCTGTCCATTAGAATATGGTAGTATACATCCTTGAGGTCTATCGAGCACATCCAATCATTCTCCCGTAATAGGGGGAGAATAGATTGAAGAGTGACCATCCTGAACTTTTCTTTGGTTACTGAAAGATTCAAAAGGGGAGATCGAGGATTGGCCTCAAGTCCCCCGTCTTTTTTGGCACCAAAAAGAACCTGGAGTAAAAACCCGATCCGAGCTGGTCTGGGGGGATGGCTCTTTTTTCTAGGAGCTGCCTGATTTCCGCAGCTGCGACCTCCCTCTGATCGGGTGGGACATTGGGGAGGTGTTTGGGGAAGAGAAGAGGGCAAGAGAAGGGGATCTGGCAAGAGAAGGGGATCTGGGAACCTCTGGATATGATGCGAAGCACCCAGCGGTCTGTCGTGATGGACTCCCAAGCTGCCAGGTGCCTCGAGAAACGCCCCCCGACTGGTGGAGCAGTCGGGCAACCCTTCAGGGCTATTGCATGGGCTGATCAGAGAAAGGTTCTCTTGACCCATAGTTCTTCGGGCCCCCTCTGCCTCTAGGGCGGCATCCTCCCTGTCCTCCTCTGCTGCGGAAGGACTGGGGGTCCGGAGCGGACTGGGATTGTTGCGACTTCTGGAACCACATCTTCTTCTGTTCCTTTTGGTTCTTGGAGAAGGACCTCTGGGGAGCAGAGAAGCGGACTCCAATGGCAGATAACGTCTTCCCGTCCTTTTCGCTCTGGACCAAGGTGTCGCAAACGGTCTTCCCAAATAGGGCAGAACCATCAAAAGGGGCATTTGCGAAAGACGCCTTGAAGGGTACCGCAAAATCACAATGCCGGAGCCAGGCCTGACGCCTCATGACGAGACCTGCTCTGCTGGCTCTAGCGGCTCCTTCCGTGGCATGGGATAGTAGCTGCATAGAGGTATTGGAAATGGACCTAAGAGTGGCCATACGGGTGGAGTACAACTGTTTGTCCTCCGCCGACATGGACTCTGGGGGCGATGCAGCGTATTCTTTAACAAGATCCCACTGCAGCCGAATAATGTGTGCCAAGTAGTTCAGTGACCTCTTCGAGAAGGATGCTGAACTAAACACCCACTTCCCTAAGCAGTCCATCGCTTGGGACTCCTTGCCCGGAGGGTGGACCGAGGGGCTCTCCTGATCTAGTTCCCTCTTAGTGGCCGCCATCAACATGGCATCTACGGGGGGACCCTTGCTCCAGTGGGGCCTATCGGCAGGGGGACCGAGGATCCTCTCAGGGCATTTCGGGACTGGCTCCACAGTGTCCGGCTCCTTCCATGCCCTGGTGGTAATCAGGTCCACCAGGGGGTCGGCCGGAGGGGACACCCAAGAGGTAGAAGGGCCTGCTTCAAATGCCTCCAGGAACACGGCTTCGTCCGAGGTGGGCTTTGGGGCAGACCACCCCCCTCTGATCCTAAGCATTTCCATGATGTCCCCAAAGGGGACATCCTCGGGGGTGATCTTGGGGAGCCTTCCCCCTCCTCCAAATCCGTGTCTTCGGTTAAGGGCTCAGGGGAGTCCAAGTGCCTCCTCTTGCACTTCCACTTGTGGGGGATCTCTTCGGGGGGGGCTGTCCGAGGAGGCCTCACCAGCAACATCCTGTTCCAAGGGAATGACCTGGGACATTGAAGCAGGCTGTCCCTGGGGCCGCGTGATGGAAGTCAGACCCAACAGAGGAGTGCGGGGCGGAGCTGTGGCAAGGACCGGGGGCCTGGAAGCAGTTGACAGAGCCCTCTTCACCACGTTGAATGCCGAGGGAGAGCCGCTCTCTCTGGGATCCGAGAGCGGGCCCTCACTCAGATCATACAGGCGGATCGGTGCTGGCGCCGAAGCAATCTGATCCGACGCCCCAGTATGCTCCGACCTGGACGGCGCCTAAGGCATACTGAAACCCTCAGATCCGAAGCTCAGCCCTCAGCTCTGAGAGCTCGGATCCGACAAAAACAGACCCGACAGGCTCGAGGGAAGAGTCGGTGCCGAAGTACCCGAGACTATCGGTGCCGACCCACCCCCGGTTCCAAGGCTTCCCGGCTCCAAAGATTCTGAACCTGGGAAGCGGGACGGAGAAGGAGCTATCGGGGCAAAGAAAGGGGTCGAGCTCCCCCCCGAAGGGGGGGGGGGCAGGAGCACTCCCATCTGTAGTTCGGCCTGGAGGAATCTTCACATCATCCGGTCCAAGTCTGCGTCTGAAAGGCTACGTGTAGATCTCGAAGAGGCCACCGAGGCGGGACGGGAGTGCCGCCTCGATGACCTCGAAGGAGATCGGGTCTCCTCCTCCTCAGCACCTGGTAAAAAACAAGGGGACTGGATCAGAGAAGGAGGAGACCGGGAAGCCCTGGAGGGAGAAGACCGCTTAGCCGGGGGAGCCGAAGTGGAGGCCTTGGCCCTCTGCTTTTGGTGCTTCTCCCTCCTCTTGTCTTTCCTGGCCTCCCTCTCCTCCGGGCCTACAGCGGGAGGTTGAGTCCTGGCCGGGGGAGAGAGGCAGGAGTGGCCACTGCCGAAGCCGCAGAGGTAGCCATGGTAGGACCGGAGCCCGAAGCCGAATCTGGGGGCAGGAGACCCGCCAGGATCAGCTTGGATCTCCGGTCTTTGAGTGCCCTGGGGTTGAACGCCCTGCAGATGGCACACCCAGAGGAAAGGTGTCCAACCCCAAGGCACAGAACACACAGAGTGTGGCCATCAGCCGGTGAAAGCTTATTGCCACACTCGGTGCACTTCGAGAAGATAGGTTTTGGGGCCTCAGACATTTTTAAAACTAAAGAAACACACACACAGACCCTAACAAACCAGCGAGGGAGAGGGAGGGAAAATTATATATAAACTACAGAAGATTTAAGCTAAGGGAAACAGGTACGGGCCTAACACACGGTACTCACACCAAAAGTATAGAAAAAAGTAAAACATTTTCTATTTTTTTTTCTCACAGAAATTCGCTAACAACGGAGCTCGAGAATCCAGCTGCTGACAACAAGCGCGGCAAACTAGATCTGAGGTCAGTCAGGGTTGGCAGGGGTTTATGGGTAGAGGGAGGAGCTAGGCTCTACGCTGTTGAAAACTGCCGGCTCGGTTCTGAAGTCGGATCAGATACCCACAGGTTGCTGCACAAATGAAGTTAACTACTTCAGATGTATTAATAAACTTTTTTTTTTTAAATGGAAGTTTTTTTCCCTCAAGGGAATTTATCTGCCCAGGAAAGGAACATTACAAGCCAACTTTTGATCCTTGAAAGCCTCAGAGGAGTGTACTTTTCGGTGTCAGGAATGCTCTGAAAGGCATGGCGCTCACACTGTCTTTTTAGTCAGTTGAGCTTGAACTGACTGATGGTTTAAGCATGAAGAAGGTGCATTGAAGCTTTGGAAGCTGGCTGGCTGTTATATCCTATGCAGGCTGTAAACCATACAACAAAGGCTACTGCAGCAGTCATCAATATGATTAACATCTGTAGCTATTGCTTCAAACTCATTTTAAGATATTAGATATAAAACTTGTCTTACCTTGTGTGCCTTTCTGCTGCTTTATATTAATGCTTGGTGTTCATGTTTTCACTTAAACATTATTCCTTCACAGGTCCTTCAAACACCTGCAGGAAACCAAAATGGACTTCAAGCCACAACTGTTATCACATACTAATAAACCATGAAGATAAGGAATGCTTTAAAAAACTGTTCACTATCCTGCAAAATAAAAACATTAATCATAACATTTTATTTTCCACTCACTTTGATACTGATTAATTTGGACACAGATTAACTGGTAGACATTTATTACATATAACAAAGTAATTAAAAATTAATAGTAATTAAAACTACTTACATGTGATTTTTAAAAATGGTGACCAGCACCTGTAATATTTTCTTAGAACAAAATTCTCTTCCCTCCAGATTATTCATATTTGATTAGTGGCATGGGAATCTGAGGGACTAATTTGGGAAAAGAGCTTGTGTGGCTAATGTCAACTCACTTATATTTGGGGGGATGGAAGAGAAGCTGCAAAGCCCACAGCTTTGGCAACATGCAGCAGTAGTGACATATATTACACCTGCTTGTAATGGCCTGGTTGGGTTGTGCTGTCACTGCAGAGCTCCCCATTACAAATCTGGGAAATAAAGGGAAGCATGTATGGGAACATGAACACTTCTTCCTAACCAGGCAGCTATTGTGAGTCAGCAACCCTGCTGTGGAAAGGAGTAGTAGACTTCTTGGGACCTGAAGGTGGCCGACTCCTTACAACTCAACACTTGCGACACAGGGAACAACTGGGCTAATTGGGGGCAGGTAGAGGAACCACAGACTAGTTCCAAGGAGGTGGTGTTGGTTGGGGGGGGGTGAAATGAGAAAAAAAACAAAAACAGAACACTTTTTTTTTTCTTTAGCAAGCATTACGTATGTACAGCTGGGGCAAATTAACTATGGGTTTGAGCTTAGCTGTAAATGAGAGTAGGTAAAACAAATAAATTAAATATACTGACTAATGACTGCTTTATTGTGAGAAAGCACACATTAGGAATAAATGAAAAAAATACATCTCTATGAATGAATACAAATGCAAAAATCTACATAGTTGTCACAGATTCAAAAACATAGCCAATTACATGTTTTGAATGAATCCAGTTATATACCTAATCTCTGAACTGATGTGGCTTTGTATATTGTCAAGTTAAGACAACACTCATTAAACTTTTTCATGGTTTCATGCTTGTCAGCACTTCTGTAGCTATGAGATGTTAATACTGTGCTTCCCCAAACTGTTTTCAAGACCTTGACTCTAACTCTTTGCTGCTGGGATATGCAAGTGAGAAGAAAGGGACAGGGACTGGCTGCATCAGATGTGTGCGAGAGAAAGGAGAAAGTCTTCCATATGGTACTCTTTTCATTGATGTTGGAATACATAAATCAGTGCACACTGAATGCAGACTTTAGAAATGTTACTCATCACCTTTAAAGCAGGTAATCATGTTACCTGCAGATCTTCACTTGGGGTGGGGTGACTGTGGGTAGCCATTTAGTAGCCAAGCTTCCAAACAAAATGGTGTATGCTGCATGAAGAAAAGCAATGGGAATGAAAATGCATGTTGACCAGAAAATATGGCCAACAACAAAACAATCAAAATCATTTTTTTTCATGGGGGAGCTATGCCCCCTGCACCCCCCCCCCCACACTAAATATAGTTAGCTCCAAGGCTGTTGCACCTAGGGGGAATGGGGGGACTCGGTTTTTTTTGGCTGATTTACACATTCCTCCCAGCTGCTTTTGCCCAGCAGACTACTCGCTCCTCCCTCACAAAACAAACAAAAGCCTGATTTACCTCTCCAATCCGCTCCTAATTACAGAGTGTACAAACAGGCAGGGAAGTGAGCTCGCTACATATGGATCCAATTATGTACAAACTGCATTCCAAGCTGACCGTATGCAACAGTTCAGAACAAATGCAACACCCAAGAAAACACATGCTTTTGCAACAACCTTAAGATTACAACCAGTGCTGTGGGTATGTAGGGGCACAATCCAAGCTAATCATTACCTCAATTCACTGTGATACAATCTGAACACACAACTTTTGTAGACTTTGTTAATACTCTAAAATGCGCCACTGCACAGGTGTGCACTACATTATGTACAGCTAAGAAGCAGAATCCCAGAAGGATTTTACTAAACAAAGATTCTTTTTTTAATTTTATTATTTATTTTATTTTTATTTATTTATGTGTTTTTACTAAACAACTGTTCTGTGGCAAAACTTGTTTCAAAAATAAACCTGAATCAACAGCAGTCAAAAGAAAAATGTAAAATTCCAATAAGTTCCAACGAATCTGTTCACATTGTCTAGGCTAGGACAGTTTCTTACAGAAGATGGAGATTCAAGACAGACTACAGAGCAAATTCACTGTTGATTGCTCCAAAAAGGAGCTTTTCCAAGTATGCTTAATACTGTGAGAGAAGCCATATATTCTGCACACGGCTGTTTTAATTTTTCCACTTCAGACAACTCCTCTGACTACTATATCATCCTAGCTATGGTTTTGGCACAGCATCCATGTCTGGAAAACTATTGGACACAGTGCAGCTTGAAAGACTGTGCCGTATATTCTGAAGAGTGTGTTCCTCTAATGCAATTCCGTCAAGGTTGAGATATTTTAGTGAAGGAAGCTGCTTACAAACAAATGTAATACCCCCAGCACTCAATTGACAACAATATTTCAAGTTTAGAGATTCCAGTTTCTTTAAGCTTGCCAAACAAGTGAGACCAGCATCTGTCAAAGCAGGAATGTTAGTAAGATTCAGGCTGTGCAACTGCTTCAAATGGCGACCAACAAAATGAAGGGCACTGTCTGAAATCTGACATCTGTGAAGCTTCAGATGCACAATCTCCTTGCAGCTAGTTGCCAAGGCTTCAATTCCCTTGTCTGTCACACGGTATGTTCCAGAAAGTACAAGTGTTTTTAAAGGGTGCCTGGGTGAGAGATTTTGCAAGTGATGATCAGAAAAAGCAGGCACATTACGCAAAATAAGACTAGTAAGTTTTGGAGCAGAGCACTTTCCAGGTTTTGTTGCCTCACTGAACCAATTGACAGAGATCTCAGAGTGAGCAATTTCCAATCTCGTCAGAGATGTAGGAAGACATCTGCAACTTAATGTGCGGAGGTCCATTTCTGTGATGTGAAGGTGACTGATGCCAGAGCACCTCTTCCCTAGTTCTGATAGCCATGCTTCTGTGAGGACTTCCTGTTTCTTCACCGAATGCAGACAGCCGCGCACCTTCAGACTTCTAAGACTGCTACTGAAGTAACGCCTGAGCAGATGCCATAAAGTCTTGGAATTCATCTAAATAAAAAAAATGCAAGCTACATTAAAGTGGTTTACTCCATTCTTTTAAATTTCTACAAAACTGGTAATTTAAAATGGATGATAATAAGTTTTGCCAAGCATCTTAAAACTCATTTTTAGATACATTTATAAGTCAAGAATTGTTAATTTCTCCTCTACATTGCGTGTACACCGTTCTGACTGAACAGACAGCACAAGCATAACTCACACCGTCTTCCTCTTAACTTAGTTTTCCCACAGATTTTCTTGCAGCCTTACACAGCGAGGGTGAAAAAGATTACCACAAAGGGTAGACTACATGTACACTAACTGTAATCTTTCTGAGTGACTAAAAGGCACAAAAAATGTGGTAAGGAAGTTCTTGGACAGAGATTGTGTACACTTAGTGTAGGCGTTAATAAATCTGGCCCATTCAGTACATATCTATTAGCCCTACTGCCTCATCCCTATTCGAAGGACTAGGAAATCACAGCAACTGTCATAGCAACATGATGCCATGGAGGTCTGAAGGTGGAATATATGAACAAAATGCAATGCTTGGTGGTATGATCTTGGAAATGGCTCAAGATTTATGGAAAATATAAACTAAAACACAAGGCAGACATGCTGCATAATACAAGCCAAACTAGAGTAATGCAAACAAAATCTGATAAACAGATAACATAATACATCAGTCCGGTCATTGATCCATAGTACATATAAAAAGATGCAATGAATTGTAGTAGATAAAATGGATGAAGTACAACAAACTGTGTGAGTGTAGTGACCCAAAATGGAAGTAAGAAGGATGGCAGGGCACATCGCAGGAATGCCACTGTGGTTCAGGTACAACATAGTGGGCATCAGTGCCACACTTTCAGCCAGAGCATGGCAGAGGCAGGCAAAACTTTCTTTGCCTACACATACTGGAATTCCTGGAGCGATAAAATAATACTTTAAAGTGATAAGCAGAAACATCTGACAATGACATGGACACAAAAAGCAGATTTTAAAACAGATTTGGCACAGCTGCACATGTGACTAGCCATTCTAGTTTGCATACAGAGTTGTTTGGCTTTTCATTTTGATTTGTATGGTTTCAACTTACTCTGGCCTCATTGAAATGCAGACTTACATTCTGGAGGAACTTGTTTATATTACATATCCTGTTACTGCTGGCGATGCTATTCCTGTGCATGGAAGCTACATTCACTTCATTGTTTGGGTATCTACTTCTGATATTATCTGGCTCAAATTGAGTTCCAGCTTTCAATTTCTAGGAAAGTATAAAAACATGGATCTCTAGAACCATGCAGAAGCTAAAAAATAATTGCAGTTGTCCATCACTAAGAACCCTGTGCTTTTATCAAGATGTTCCCATAGCACTTCAGCACAGCTTAAGTAGGCCATAATCATTGCATTATATTTGCTTAATGGCAGAGGGCAACTAAGCCTCTCTAGTTAGCCGTAGTGCCTTGCCATTATACTTACCTTCATCCCTACCTTCTCCTTACTATTTGTTCTACCCGTCACTTGCCCTCTTTGGACTCCCTCTCCAGATCCATTCCAGTAGTCCATTCCACAAGTCCAAAACCCTCTCTGTACAACAAAACTTTCAAACATCCAGGGAATACATTAGTCACTATAATATTTTACTTTACTCCCTCCTTCCTGTCCTGAATGCCCCCTTTCAAATCTCCTTGATTTGATGCTGTACATCAAAATCATCACTCCCCTCTCTCTTCTGGTCCCACGTGAGTTTTGGACCCACATGAGAAGAGCTCCAGCGCCTTTAGTCTTTGCTCAAACTGCTTCCTGTGCATCCAGTGGATTTTTGCAGTAGCTTTCATCTGGATTTCTTCTAGAAGCCTGACATACAGTTCATTATATAGTCTCCAGAGCTGCACACTGTACTGAAGGTTGATCTGTCCAAGGTCCTGTAGATTCCAAAATCTTGTACCCTGACACCTCCCCTCAGATATACTTCAGCATTTTGTTTGCTTCTGCCTCTGCCCTGTCACTATGATCAACATGGTATAGTCCAGGCATGCTCAACACCCACAGATACTTTCCCTGCTCTCCTGTTATTAGTTCCACTCCTCCCAGCAGATACATCAATACTGCTGTTGTGGTACAAGCACATCACTCTGCATTTGTTGTCAATGAACATCAAAGGCCACCTATCTGGCCACTTGTTCAGTTTTTTCCAAAAGCTTTGCTAAACTCTTTCCTCACCATCCCCTACTGCTGCACCCATCTGTGTGTTCCTCATCAACAGAGAGACTGCTCCTGTGCTCTTTTCCCTTGGGTATGTCTAAAAATGAACAACTGGAACTAGAAGTGCCCCCTGCAGTACTCCACTAGTCACTTTCCCAATTCCTGACATCTGCTGCCCTCACCACAACCCTCTCTCTCCTATCATTCAACATTAAGATATCCAGTTCCTTATTCCTGGTCCTACCCTCAACCTCGCTACTCTCCCTATCAACCTCCCGTGGGGGACAGACGCAAGGGTCTTGATGAAACTGGAGTAAACTACATTTGCTGGTACTCTCCTGTTTTCATCTGTAAACGAGTCACAAACTGCTGTCCTCAATAAATGCTAGCATTCCATCCTTCAAGATTATCGCCATGACTTACCCTGCAAGTACGACATTTCAAAGATAAAACAATTCCTTGTTAATAATACAGAACTATTTCTAAGAAATCATTATTAGACTGAATGTTCTAGAAATATGCTTGCCTCATAGGTGCCAAAGGCAGCACTAGTGCCTCAAAGTACCTGTCTCAGATTGATTCTTGCTTGGGTGCTTCCTGTGTGAAGTCTCTTGAGTATTTCTGCATGGCTTTTAACCACAGACCCCTTTTGTTCTCCCACATTACAAAGACATACTTGCATGTGAACAAGCAGAGCTAAAAAGGCCTGTGTGTGTGTGTGTGTGTGTGTGTGTGTGTGTGTGTGTGTGTGTGTGTGTGTGTGTGTGTGTGTCTGTCTGGCTTGATGACTATGTAGTACTGGTCCCTGCCTTGCACTTGATGCTTACCATAACAGGCTCCATCACCTACAACCTTAAAATGAAAAAGCAGGGTACACAAATGAATGGGAATCTCTATTTTTGTGTCCGTCAAACTGAAGTCCCATTTTCTTCTCAGCACTTTTGCTACCATTGTAAGTGCACGGTGTACATGCCAGCACTCATTTCTGCATATTTACATTGTACCAGCTTCCCAGCTGCTGTAATCCCAACAGTTTTAGCAATGGAGGAAAATCAGAGTTCCACACTTTTAGGCCAACAGCAATCTTCTGCAACATAAATGTAGAAAAACCATTCTGCATGTCATCTTATAGATCAATATACTTCTTAGCTCAAGAAATCTGGACAAAGCCTAAAATAATGCGGAGACAAAGGCTCAAAAATAGGGACAGGTTTTAAATATTGCTTTTATAAACTTAAAAAGTTGCTAGAATAAAAGGATTTGTGTTAGCATACATTTCTGAAGGATATGAAGTCAAACTCAAATGTATGTCATCATTTATTGACTTCAATCCTTATTGATTTGCTAGAAAACCACAAATTTTATGAGGAACAGACCAAAAATATGATGCAAAACTCTAGACAGTTGAGAGGTATGCAGATCACATAAGGTTTAAATGCCCGTTTTTTTTAAACGAATTTCAACATGCTTGAGGCCATGTGATTCTGCACTTTTAGAAATCTGTTCAGATATTTTTTTCAATTTTACTAACCAAATGAAACCTTAAGGGTTCAAAGTGAAGGAGCACACAACATCCCTGAGTAGAACCATTGGATATGCATTTCTATCAGTTTCCCTTCTATGTTTTTTTTTAATTGTACAGGCCGTACTCTTTAAAGCTTGTATTACACTAGAGGAGTTATTATAAAACATTCAGTCTGGCAGTTAGTGTAGAGGATTAAGGCTAAGAATTACTAAAGTTATGCAGTTAATTATGGATACCCGAATTCAGCTGCTGATTCACTAAATCTTTAAAGGCAGCATTATCCTGTACTGGCTTAACTAGAAAGAAGGTTATGCCTTATCCTCTTTGTGAAAAGTACTCTATTTTATTTACATTTAAAATTAAAACCGGTTAGTTTCAGATTACATACTTTAAAATCAACTGTTTTGTTTTTTGTTTTCCAGAGATACAGCTGATCACAAAGTCCGCTTTCCTAAAGGAAGCAAGGTAATAAATACACAATTGAAAAGTTGCGCACAAAACTAAGGACCTTAAGAAGCTGGGGTATTTTCTACTGTACACGAGCTCCACCCTTCCTAGCCATCACCCAGTTTTATTTAATCAAATGGCAAACACGACCTGAAATCTTTTTTTTTTCTGCATTTGGCACATAGCCAGTAATGCCAGTTCTTTCTTTCTACTTTTTATTACAAAATACAGATTTTATAATTCACAGCTGTTTAATATGACTACATTTAAATCCCAAGACTGATACAAAGCTTTAATAACATGTTAAATTGCACATATGAACATAAAGGGATTGAGAAGTATGTGTTGTGACACTGTAAACTATAGTGTGGAGTGCTACAAATCCTGGGATTTGTTAAAGATCGTGGAGGCTTTATGCCAAGCCTGCATTATTACAGCAGTTTAGTGGGATAAGCAGCAGTGCTCACCGAATATGCATGCTGCTTATATGTTTCCAAGCACTATTTCATGGCTGTGAATATGTGCAGCATAGCACAAGCACACAATGTAAACAAAGTTTCTATCTGTACGTAAATGTATTATGCGAGCATGTGTGGACAGCTTGTATAAAATAAGGGCAAGCCGATAAGATACAGGGGACATGAAATTGGAGATAGTACACAGGATACAAAGATAATAGTGCAGACATGAAATTAGGGTAGTACACAGGATACAATGTTAATAGTGCAGACATAAGTATGAGGGGAGGGTAAAAGGAGAAAACGCACTCAGTTAATGCATTCAAATGTGATTACGTCACAAAGGAACAATTTTCAACACAAAGATGTCCATACTGGTATAATAACGAGTAATCTTAATTGTTTACCTATGTATATAACTAAAAATGGATATGCAAACAGCAGGTGTGAGAGGGACACAATGCAACACTGTAAGAAAGGCTACCAGATATGATGTTACATTGATAACATGAAAAGCTGAGATAACAGTTAGCAAGGACAGTGGATACATTACAGGCTATTTGTTTACACTGCAGAAATTGAAAAGGACGTGTATATACAAGGGAATGTATGTGTGATGACTGTACTACTGTATCCTCCAGTCCACCCTGTATAAATAAGGAATGAGCCCTACAGCTGTTATGTCATGCACACCAGAAAGGGACATGTTTTACCATTTGTTGTCATTTGACAACCATAGACAGGGGTATATATTACTTTGACACATGTATCAGTCAAGCATGTGCTTTATATTTATTGACATCAAAAAACGTAAAATAATAGCAATCAAAATACACAAGAGACAAATGGCAGCACAGATCTGATGACACTGCAGTAGTTCAATGTCTCCATAAATGGAATGAATCTACTACATGATTACACTGGGCAGGTTCACAAGACATTACAGCGACCACTGCCATAAAATAGTATGTAAACAACACAAAAAGAAAGTGTCCGAACACAGACCCAATCAGATTTTATGTTGATCTGGCATCATGCCATACAGGAAGACATGTTATGCAAGTCCTCATGTCCAATAAAGCGGTTATGGTGTGATGAAAACAATAACATGAATACATAAATGTTTGGAGGAAGACATGCAATAGACTGAATTCTTATTTGGAAATACCTGTGAAGAATTAATGACATACTCAACATTTGCAACTTGCCAGACCAGATATCAGAAAGATGCGTATCAACCTGTAATGCTACAGACAAAGGTGTATCGTGATGGACACACTTGAAGGGCTCACAGCACATCCCTATTGTAATGCATATGGATTCCTTACCATGGAGGCTGAGGTCTTAAAAATGTTTTTCTCTGGTTGTGCAATGAATACTTCCTTTGCCTAAGCCACTCCTGTCTGACACAGTTGCGACAGATATTACCAGATGCAACCCCCTGCCTATAATACTACACACTACAGAGCTGTGTATTAACTGTGTCTGCTACATGACATAGCAATGGATCTTGTCACACATAAATGAAATTAATGTGTGTAAGTAATAACAGACATTTGTGGATAACATTACAATATGATTTTGTCAGAATAATGACAATGAGGTAAGTATGTAAATGGTTACACAACTGTGAGTAGTACGATGTCAATGTTTCTTAGTCAAGGAAGCTGTTCCTGTTTTGTACAACAGCACTGTCCCAGAACTGAAACACACACTGTGTAGACATGCTATGCAAGTCATTACAGAATGCATGTGCCACAGGAGTGCTCACACCATGACATTCACAGAAAGTACAGTTGTGTACAGTTACCATAAATGTAGATGTTCGAGTCTATTCACTGTTGCAGTCATCACACTTGGGTTATCCTGCCAGGGGTAGCACTCAGTCGGCCCGAATACCAGAGGCTTAATATTTCTGCGTCAGTTGCTGTCACTTCAGTACTGACATCAGGTCATCAATAGGTAGAAAAACAGGCAGACAACGCCATTACATCCTTTTTCTTGCCCCAAATGTCAGGCGCCCCCAAACAGGGAGCCAAGTTATGGTGGAAAAACACCACCAGTAAAAAGTAAATACCAATAGCCCTGTAAGGAGTGAGGAAGAGAGAGAGACACACACACAAGGGGGCTGGAGGGTGGGATACCAGGACTGCAACAGTGAATACACTCGAACATCTACATTTATGGTAAGTGTACACAACAACTGTACTATGTTTGTGTTTCACTGTTGCAATCATCACAGTTGGGTTGATTCCCAAAGCTGAAGAATGGGTGGAGGCAGTCAAGAACAGTTGGGGCTGGCTAGTATGCCCTGCAGGACTGCTGTTGCAAAACCTGCCCTGGATTTGGAAAAGATAGGCAGGTGGTAATGCTTGGTGAAGGTGTCAACAGAACTCCAAGTAGCAGCTTCCAGAATGTCCCTGGTAGGGACTCCTCTGAGAAAGGCTGTAGAGGTTCAAGTTGCCCTATTGCCCTAATGGAATGCATTGACTCCCTGAAGGGGTGGTTTCCCATGGTGTTTGTAACAGAAATGGATACAGTGTGCTATCCATTTGGAGATGGTTTGTTTTGTTATGGGCTTGCCCAGTGCCCCTTGTGCAAAGCTGACTAGTAACTGGTCAGACTTCCTAAAGGGCTTAGTCCTATCAAGGTAGAATCTGAGCTGTCTGTACACATCTAAAGAGTGTAGGATCCTTTCACCCTTATCTTAAGGATTAGGGAAGAAGGTGGACAAATGGATAGATTGGTTGAGAGCTACACTGGACACTACTTTAGGCATGAAAGTTGGGTTAGTCCTGAGGGAGACCCTGTTAGCATGAAAAATAATGAAGCGTTCCACAGCCATAAGTGCTTGTAGCTCAGACACTCTTCTAGCTGAAGTGATGGTCAGAAGCAAGGCTGTTTTCCAAGAGAGGAATTTTTACTTTGCTGATGTTGCAGGCTCAAAGGGGGGTAGTGTGATCTTTTCCAACACAAAGTTAAGGTCCCAAGCAGGGGTGGGGGCTCTTCTTGGTGGCTTTAAGTTGACAGCCCCTCTCTGGAATTGCTTGATGAGAGGGTGAGAGAAGAGAGGTGGCTCAGTGCTGTCATGAGCAGAGATGGTAGAGGCATGGATCTTAATGGAGGATAAGGATAGGCCACTGTGGAGTAGGTCTGCTAGGTAATCCAGAATGAGAGGCAAGGAGGGCTGTGCTGTATCTACTCCTTTAGTGTGAATCCAGGAACAATACCTTTTCCACTTGTCAGCATAGGATTTCCTTGTACTGGGTTGTCTGGCTTTACGTATGACATCCAGTACCTGCTTGCTTAGGCTGGCCAATGGAGGAGGAGAAGTCAAGGGATAAGCCAGGCTGCAAGGCTCAGGGTCTGCAACTGTGGATGCAAGAACTATCCCTCCTGCTGATTCAGGAGAGTAGGGATTTGGGGTAGGTGTCACAGAGGCAAAGGTGACCGACAGTGCACTAGTAGGCACCAGTGTTGGTGTGGCCAGTCTGGACCAATCAGGACTGCCCTTTGTCTTTCCTCCTTTATCTTGAGTAATATTCTTGTAAGAAGAGGTGGAGGGGGAAATGCATAGACTGAGAGGTTTGCCCACTGGAAGGATAGGGCATCCACTTTCCAGGCCTTGCTGTGAGGTACCCTGGTGCAGAATTTGCTGAGCTGGTGGTTGTTGGTTGAGGCAAATAGGTCCAGCTCCGGGGTACCACATTTCTGGGTCACAAGGCTGAAGGTGTTGTGGTTTAATTGCCACTTGTGCAGGTCTAGGAGATTTCTGCTCAAGTTGTCTGCCACAGCGTTTTGGTTGCCTGGCAGGAATTGAGCTTGCAGGTGAATCTGCATGGCTGAGGCTGTGTTCCACAGGGTCATGGCTAGCCTGCATAGTGGTAAGAGTGGGTTCCCCCCTACTTGTTTATGTACCACATCACTGTGGTGTTGTCGGTTTTGATTATTAAGGGCCCTGGTGAGGGTAGGGATCTGAAAGCTGTCAGAGCATGCTGAACAGCTAGCATCTCTTTTTGGTTGATGTGCAGATGAACTTGATTTGGGCTCCAGTGGCCCTGAATGCACCTGCCATCCAGATGTGCACCCCAGGCATAATCTGATGCATCTGTAGTTTGCGTCTGGGTGGTGTGGGGTTGTGTAAAGGGAAGCCCCTTGTTGTGGTAGCATGCTGCTATCCACCAAAGGTACTCTTTCCTTAGACAAGGTATCACAGGTATGATTGTTTCTAGGTCCTGAGTATGTTGGCACCAAAGACTTTTTAAGTACTATTGAAGTTTCCTCATATGCAGTCTGGTATATGGAATTAGTAGAATGCAGGTGGCCATAAACCCTAGAGCCTGCAGGATTCTCCTTGCGGATAGGTTGGTTCTGGTAGCCATTTGAGCGAAGTAGCCTTGTCAGGTAGGCTTGCTTTTCTGGAGTAAGGAATGCCATCTGGGATGGTTGTGTCCAAGCTTGCTCCCAGGAATACAATTGTTTGACTGGGGACTAGTTTGGATTTCTTTTCGTTGATAGTGTACCCCATTGAGGTTAGAAGGTACTTTACAAATGTCAGGTGCTGCAACAGCTTTTCCTGACTATCTGCCTGAATTAGGGAATCGCCCAAGTAGGGATAAATATGAATATTTCTCTGTCTCCAGTAGGTAATGGCTGGAGCCAGGCATTTTGTGAAAACTCTGTGAGCAGTGTATAAGCCAAAGGGAAGTGCAGAGAACTGATAATGCATAGATCCTGTCCTGAAATGTAGATATTTCCTGCAGGAGTTCTTTACTGGGATGTACAGATAGGCCTCCTTTAGATCTAGGATGGCTAACCAGGCAACTTTGGACAGCATAGGGAGAAGCTGCTGTAAGGGGAGCATTTTGAATTTTGGTACCACCAGGAAGGTGTTTAGAATGGATAGATCTAAGATTGGGCATCAGGTGCCCACTTTTATGGGTACCAGGGAAAGTCTGGAATAAAAACCTTGGCCTATCTGTTCTGCAGGAACAGGCTGAATTGCCCTTATGGAGAGCAGGGACTGAACTTGGTTTTGTGCCTCTGCCCACTGGTTTGGAGGAAGATCTGGGAACCCTTTTGGGGTTGGTAGCATGTGGAAGTAAAATCTGTACCCCTGGGATACTATGTTGAGGACCCATCAATCGTTGGTGGAGGTCCAGTTTTTTGCATGGTGGGCAAGTTTTCCTCCTAGGGGCATGAGCAATTGGGAAGAGGTGAGGGGTGGAGTAGAGAAGTCATTGTGAATTATTTCTATAAAATGGTGGCTTAGCACTCGCTGCTTTAAAAGTGGAGCTACTCCATTGCTTAGATCTCTGCATACCCTGAGACTGTAATCTTGGGGGGGGGGGGTATTTTTCCCCTGGGTCTAGCTTGAGATGTCCTTGAGGGTGCTAGAAAAGACCAATGTTTTGAGGGACAATGCCTACTAAATCTTGGAGGCTGCACTTACAAAACATCCTTGACTGTCTGCATAGACTTAGCCTTTTCCACCATCTTTTTTAAAACCTCTTCTGCTTTGGTGCCAAACAGATGTCCTTGTTTGGAAGAGCATCCAATAATTTTGATTTGACATGGTCTGGCAAGGTCTGCTCCTTAAGCCAGGCATGCCTTCTAAGTGCAGAACCTGTGACTGCTGCCGTGCAAGATGCTTCTAGGGCGTCAAACCCACATTGCAGGGTATGCTTGCTGACCTGGCTTGCAGAATGCATAAGCTCCAGTAATTCTTTATTTTCTGCACAGTTAGGAAAGGTAGATAACTTTTGCTTAATAAGTTCCATAGTATGTTGCTGGTATTTCAGCATATGGAACTGAAAATGTAATGCTCTAACGGCGAGAGTTGCAGTGGTGTATACTTTTTTACCCCATCTGTCTAAAGCTCGGGAATCCCTTTCTGAGGGGGTGAGATTCTTAGCTGTACTTGCTTTTATTCCTTTAGGTCCTTGGGAGATGACCTCTGGGTCAGCAGTAGGATTTTTGAACAGGAATTTGTGAGAGTCAGAGACTCTGTAGTACCTGTCAGGTTTCCATGGAGCAGGGGTTAAAGTATCAGGAGTTAGACTGGATTCCATAAAGACATCATCTACAACATCCAGAACAGGAGGGATAGCTAAGGGTCTGTGATGAGGTAGATATAAAAATTCCCAGAGTCTCTTTTTGAACTGAGGATAATACTGGCATTCCCAATGGAAATGCTCTTTCAAAGTATGTAGGGTTTCACCAAAATAAAAATCCTCTGGTGGGGAGGCAGAAGGAATGGATTCCTCTGCATCTGAATCCTCATAGGCAGATAAGGGCATGTCTTCATAATCAGAAACCTCAGAGTAGTCAGACTCTTTGTCAGATATAGTTGCTGGGGACAAGTCTCTTTTTCTTTTAGCAGGGGAAGGCTGGCTTCCCCTAATCAGCATGATCTGGTCTTCTGCCATTTTAAGCATCTGAGACTGTGGCAAGGAAGCAGGCGCTTGAGATTGGGTCGTCAGTTTTTTAGGCATAGCTCGTACTCTTGGCCTTAGAAACTCGGTAGTTTTAGAAAGAACAGAAGACGTGAAAGAAATCGTCAGTTTGTGTCGAATATCGGTAGTGCGAAGAGCTTCCTTAGAAGCTGGTGCCTGCACAGCGGTTCCAGATCCATCCAAGGTAGAGACATCCGCAGGTTCCATAGTCGAAGAAGAGTCTCATAGCACACTGGACTCCGAACGGGTCTTGGTAGCAGCCTGCAAATCCATCAATGCAGGTATCAGGGGCTGCAAAAGTGCCTCACTGAGTACCGGCGAACTGGCGACTAGCTTAATGGAAGCATCGTCAGCTGTTTTGGACCTGTGCGGTCTGTCTCTATCTTTATCTTTACGTATTTTCAGAAGATAGGTAGTTGGATGGCTTACTGAAGCCACTTCGGAATACGGAGATCTAGAACAAAAGTATTTAGCTGCAACAAGGGCCAGACAACGAATAATTCGGGCATTGAACAAAGCACAAAACTGACAGCGAAGTACGTTGCGCTCTGGGCTTAAACAGGTGACGCAGTAAGAATGGAAATCTCGGTGTGGTATTTGTTTTCCACAGGCAAAACAATTGTTAACTTTTTCTGACATCAGTTAGAGCAAGACAAAAAGGATCCCCTATGGGGTACTTAGCTTTAGAAGACTTCAAGATGATTCAGTTTCAGAAACGAAAACTCAGGTAGCGGCCGACCGGCACTCATGCGAACTGCTTCTGCTTCGGGCTCCTCAGCAAGAAAGACTGATGTAATGGCGTTGGCTGCCTGTTTTTATACCTCTGATGACCTGCGAACTGCTTCTGCTTCGGGCTCCTCGGCAAGAAAGACTGATGTAATGGCGTTGGCTGCCTGTTTTTATACCTCTGATGACCTGACGTCAATACTGAAGCGACAGCAACCAATGCAGAAATACTAAGCCTCTGGAATTTGGGTCGACTGAGGGCTACCCCTGTCAGGATAACCCAAGTATGATGACTGCAACAGTGAAACATGAAGAACATCAACTGTTTCACTCACAGGATATTAGAACATGACTTTATATTTCTTTCTCCAAATTAAAAAAAAAGTAAGAGTAATAACTCCATGCAGTGTTGTTTGTGTAATGTTAACATATTCATAGAATGTTGCCCTTTATGGAATTCAACAGCAAGCTATGCAAGTCCTCCAACTAATGACATGTATGAATCACATGTGCCACAGTGATGTGATGCCATTAAATCATATGACTGTTTTGCAGACAATTTATCCGAGATAAAAGGGATGGAGGACATTTCTCCCACTGTAATTTTTGCATATTATAACCATTATAACAGCATTAGGAAACACAATGCTTAATGTCAGTCAATGTACATTTTGACTATCTGACTATGTGATGACAGAAGCTACATGATACTGTGTAGACTGAATGTGCCAAAGTGCAAGTGTTGCTATGGTTGTGGGATATTTGGGTCTTTGAAGCCATTACATCATGTTATTGATGTTTACCACTGTCAGAACTGAACCTCCTACCTCTCTAGTTGCAGAATATAGAGAATATATGAATTGCAAGTGCAACTGGAGAAGTCTTATTTTAAGTGATGTGAAAATGCACATTTGTAACTGGTAAAGCTTCACTGTTCAGAAAATCAGCTACTGTTTATCACAGATTCTGAGACAAATGTGTGTGTCTGGACAGGCCAATGTAACAGCTCTGTGCTTGTCCCATGTAATGACATAATTCTATGCTAAGATTTATATACTGTCATTCATGTAAACTGTGTTACTGTGAGGGACATGTAACTCGTTCACAGTATGGGGTGTCAATAACAGTCACAATTTTAAAACACTAGACTATCAAGCAAGCAATTATGACAGTTTATTTCAGGATGTTTGCATGCAAATACTAAACACTTACTATGTCATATCAGTTGTCTTGGCTCATGGCTACCCAATGTGCATTGACAATACAAACACACATTTCCTAAATGTGATAGTGCACTGCAAAATAGCAGTGAATAATTATGTGTGACAAGGTTATACACCATTGTGCTGCAAGTGTTGCAAGTGTAAATGTTGAATTGCAGACATATGTTAACAGGCTGACTTAATTGAGTCAACATTTTTTCAAAACTCAGTAAAGACACACAAAAGTTGTACAGCCTACACACACACACACACACACACACACACACACACACACACACGAACAAAACAAAAAAAAGTGTTGTAAATATCTCAAAGAAAAACTACCACCAACGTCCCAGTGCAGCAGAGTCCAACAAATATAAAATAAAAAAAATCCAAGAACACTGATGGACACAAGGAAGGCGTGACTCTGCAGGTTAAAAACTTAGTTTATTGCAGTGGTGGCTTGTGCCATCAGACTGCAGCACCCCCCAAGCTGGGAAAGGAAAATAGAGTAACATTTTAAAAAATAAAATATTTTAGCTGTGGCCTGCGAGTCTGACTGACTCGCTGTTAAAGTCCCGGAACTCGAACTGTGCATGCATGCTCGGCGAGTTCCGGGTTTAAAAAAATAGTTTCTTTAAATCTGGACTGCAGCAAATAAGTCCAGATTAAGAAGAGACGGCATTAGTGTAAGATGCCCAGAAGTCTATGTGGTTTGTAACCACAGTGAAGTGGAAGGGGATCTGACTGCCACATCTGCAGTCACGTACTTGACGTGGATGGCTAGTGATTGCTTGTTTCTCATCTCATTCTCTTTCCATGCTGAGAAAAAGAGCGAGAAACAGTTTGCAAGTCAGCACAGCAGCAGTACTTGTTTGGAGTGGAGTCTGAGTTTGATTGGGCAGCAGAGCAGTGCACCTTGTTTCACCTTGTGTTGCCTGGCTGGATTGGAAAGTGAAAAGGATAGAAGTGGAAAGTACAGTTGTGTACACTTACCATAAATGTAGATGTTCGAGTGTATTCACTGTTGCAGTCATCACACTTTGGTTATCTGCCTGTAGGTAGCCCTCAGGTCGGCCCGAATACCAGAGTCTTGGGATTTCTGCATTGGATGCTGTCGCCTCTTCCATGACGTCAGGAGTATAAAAAATGTAGCTGATGCCATTACATCAGTTTTTCTAGGCCCAAATGTCAGAAGCTCCCAAAACAGGAAGCTATTAAATGGTGTGGAACACCTCCAGTAAAAAGTAACTATCCCTGCTATAAAATATGGCCATAAAGAGGATAGGGAGACAGGACAGAGAAAGCCAGGGGGCTGGAGGGAGGGAAACCAGGACTGCAACAGTGAATACACTCGAACACCTACATTTATGGTAAGTGCATACAACTGTATTATGTTCTTCATGTTTCAGTGTTGCAGTCATCACACTTGGGTTGATTCCCAAAGCTGAGCAAGGGTGGAGGCAGTCAAGAAGTGTTACAGCTGGCTAGTAGCCCTTGTAGGACTACTGTAGCAAATCCAGCTTTGGATTTAGAAAAAATAGGTAGGTGGTTATGCTTGGTGAAGGTGTGTACAGAACTCCAGGTTGCAGCTTCCAGGATGTCCCTGGTAGGGACTCCCCTGAGAAATGCTGTAGAGGTTGAGGTAGCCCTAGTGGAATGAGCTCTGATCCCCTGTGGGGTAGGTTTTCCATGGTGTTTGTAGCAGAAATGGATGCAGTGTGCTATCCATTTGGAAATGGCTTGCTTTGAAATGGCCTTGCTCTCTGCCCCTGTAGCAAAGCTGACTAGCAGCTGGTCAGATTTTCTGAAAGGTTTAGTCCTGTAAATGTAGAACCTGAACTGTCTGTGCATGTCCAAGGAGTGCAGGATCCTTTCCCCTTTATTCTGAGGATTAGGGAAAAAGGTTGGCAAATGGATGGATTGGTTTAAAGCCACACTGGATACCACATTGGGGATAAATGATGGGTTAGTCCTGAGGGAAACCCTGTCAACATGGAAAATAATGAAGGGTTCCACAGCCATTAGTGCCTGTAACTCAGACACTCTTCTTGCCGAAGTGATGGCTAGAAGTAAGAGAGGAATTTTAACTCTGCTAAAGCAGCAAGTTCAAAAGTGGGAAGTGTGAGCTTCTCCAGTACAAAGTTAAAGGTCCAAGGCTGGGGTGGGAGCTCTTCCAGGGGGCCTTACATTGGTAGCTCCTTCCAGGAACTGTTTGATGAGAGGGTGAGAAAAGAGAGGTGTCTCAGTATTATAATGAGCTGAGATGGCAATGGTATGAATCTTAATGGATGAGAAGGATAAGCCTCTGTGGAGCAGCTCTGCTAGGTAATCAAGGATTAGAGGTAAGGTGGGCACAGCTGTGTCCTTTCCTTGAAACTGACTCCAAGAACAATATCTTTTCCACTTTTTAGTATAGAATTTCCTAGTGCTAGGCCTTCTGGCTTCAAGGTTGACGTCCAGCACCCGTTTGCTGAGGATTGCTGGTGGTGTATTCAGAGGATAAGCCAGGCTGCAAGGTTTATGGTTTGCAGCTGTGGATGCATAATCTGTCCCTCCTGCTGAGAGGGCAGGGAAGGGGGTCTGATGTAGGTGCCAGGGTGGCACTGTTGTCAGACTGCTTAGGAGTGGGTACCAGTGCTGGCGTGGCCAGTCTGGGGCAATAAGGATTGTGCTTGGCCTGTCCAGTTTGATCTTGAGTAGTACTTTTGAGAGGGAGGGCAGAGGAAGAAGGGCATAAATTGAGAGGTTTTCCCATGTAAAGTATAGGGTATCCACCTTCCAGGCTCTGCTGTGAGGATTCCTGGTGCAAAATCTGCTCAATTGGTGGTTTTAGGGGGAGGCAAAGAGGTCCACCTCTGGTGTCCCCCACCTCTGGATTAGAAGTCTGAATGAGTTGGGTTCCAGTTTCCACTCGTGTGGGTCCAGTAGATTTCTGCTTAAGTCGTCTGCCAGTGAATTTTATTTGCCTGGCAAGAATTGAGCTTGCAGGTGTACTTGGTTGCTCAAGGCTGTGTTCTACAGGGTCATGGCTAACCTGCAGAGTGGGGAGGAATGAGTTCCCCCCTGCTTGTTTATGTACCACATAACTGTGGTGTTGTCTGTCTTTATCAGGAGCTGTCCTGTAAGGATAGGGTATTTGAAGGCTGTCAGAGCATTCGGTACAGCTAACATCTCTTTGATATACAGGGGAATTTGTCCTGGGCACCATTTGCCTTGAATGCATTTGCCTGCCATGTGAGCCCCCCATGCATAGTCTGATGCGTCTGTTGTCAGGGTTTGGGCAGCGAGGGGTTGAGTGAAAGAAGTCCCTTGTTGTGGTTGCATGCCTCTGCCCACCAAAGGAACTCTGCTCTTAGACAAGGTATGACAGGTATCACTGTATCCAGGTCCTGAGAATGTTGACACCAGAGACTTTTTAAGTACCACTGAAGTTTCCTCATATGCAGTCTTGCATATGGAATTAGTAGATGCATGAGGCCATGAACCCTAAGGCTTGCAGTATTTTCCTTGCAGATAGCTGGGTTTTGGTGGGCATTAGTTTGAAGCAGTTTATCAAATAGACCTGTTTTTCTAGAGTGAGGAATGCCATCTGGGAAGTTGTGTTCAAGCTTGCTCTAAGGAATACAATGTTTTTGACTGGGCACCAGTTGTGATTTATTTTTGTTGATGGTGTACCCCAATGAAGTTAGAATTCTTTTTACAAATGCCAGGTGATGAAGTAGCAATTCTTGACTGCCTGCCTGAATCAGGCAATCGTCCAAATATGGGTACATTTGAATAATTCCCTGCCTGCAGTATGCAATGGCTGGAGCCAGGCACTTTGTGAATACTCTGGGCACAGTAGATAAGCCAAAGGGAAGTGCAGAGAACTGATGGAGCCTGCCCTGAAACGTAGATATTTCCTGCAGGACTCCCATTGGGGATGTGCAGATAAGCTTCTTTTAAGTCTAGGGTGACTAACCAGGAATCCTTGGCTAGCATAGGAAGAAGCTGTTGCAGTGTAAGCATTTTGAATTTTGGGACCACCAGAAAGGTGTTGAGAATTGACAGATCCAAGATAGGGTGCCAAGAGCTCTCTTTTCTGGGCACCAAGAACAGCTTGGAGTAGAAACCCTGTCCTCTTTGTTCTACTGGAACAGGTTGAATAGCCCTGATATTGAGAAGGGAAAGCACTTGTTTTTGAGCCTCTGACTTGGAGGAAGGTCTGGCAACCCGCTTGGGGTTGGCAGTGAGTGGAAGTAGAATTTGTATCCCTGGGATACAATGTTTAGAACCCATCGGTCTTGAGTAACGGACATCCAGTTTTTTGCATGAAGGGCAAGTTTTCCTCCTAGGGGTGCAAGTACTTGGGCATGGCTGGGAAGGATGATTGAAAAGTCATTGTGAACTTTTTCCATACAGGGGTGGCTTACCACTCCCTGATTTAGAGTTAGTAGCACTCCATTGTTTAGATCTCTGCTTACACTGAGACTGTAGTCTTGGTGTTCTGTTTCCCTGGTTTTGGACTGAGAAGGCCTGGGAGGGACTGGAAAGAACCAGTTTTTAGAAGGCCAGTGCCTACTGAATCTAGGTGGCTGCACCTGTAAGAAATCTTTTACAGTTTGCATAGATTTAGCTTTTTCCTTCATCTTTTTAAGAACTACTTCTGCTTTTGTGCCAAACAGACAATCCTGATTTAATGGAGCATCTTGTAATTTTGCTTTGACATGGTCTGGCAAGATCTGTTCCTTCAGGCAAGCATGCCTTCTCAGTACACACCCAATGACAGCAGCCCTGTAAGATGCTAAGGCATCAAACCCACACTGCAAAGTATGTTTACTAACTTGGTTTGCAGAATGCATTAACTCTTGTAAATCTTTATTTTTTGCACAATCTGGAAGTAACACCATTTTTTGTTTAATTAGTTCCATAATATGTTGCTAGTACTTCAACATGTGAAACTAGCAATTCAAAGCCATGATGGCAAGAGTTGCAGAGGTATATACCTTCTTACCCCATCTGTCTAAAGCTCTAGAATCCCTGTCTGAAGGGGTAGGGTTTTTGGCTGTAGTAGCCTTAATGCCTTTAGGTCCCTGGGAAATGGTCTCTGGATCTGCAGTAGGATTCTTAAAGAGAAATTTGTGAGAGTCAGGTACTAACTGAAATCACCAAAAAGCACCAAAGTAACTAATAATCCAAAGAAAACGATGCAGTAGGTGAAACAATAAAGCCAAAGAGGAGGATCGGGCAAGAAATTTTAATAGTAGTTTTAAAGCAGCTTCCGCTTCTAACACAAGTCAGCACATATAAACGTTCCAAGTTACGTTTTTGTTTACGTATTACTTCGTCAGATGTCAGGTACTCTGTAGTACCCGTCAGATTTCCTAGGGGCTGGTAAAGTGTCGGGAGTAAGACTGGATTCCATGAAGACATCATGTACAATATCCAGAACAGGGGGTATTGCTAGAGGCCTGTGTTGAGGCAAATTTAAAAATTCTCTGAGTCTCTTTTTGGACTGAGGATAGTCCTGGCATTCCCAGTGGAAATGCTCTCTTAAGGTATACAAGATTTCACAAAAAGAAAAATCCTCTGTAGGGGAGGCAGAGGGAATGGAATCCTCTGCATCTGTAGATAAGGGTATGTCCTGGTAATCAGAAGGGTCAGAGACATCGGACTCCTGGTCTGTAGAATCTGAAGGAAATACAATTCTCTGTCTTTTAGCAGGTGAAGGCTGGCTTCCCCTAATTAGAGTAATAAGGTCTTCAGCCATTCTAAGCATTTGTTTTTGTGGCATGGGAGCTAGAGCATGCACTTTGGTTGTCAGTTTTCTAGGCGTAGTGTGAACTCTGGGCCTGAGAAAATTGGTAGTTTTAGCCAAAAACAAAGTTGTCGGTTTAATACGAACATCGGTAGGTTGGAATACACCCTCAGAAGCCGGTGCCTGCACAGCAGCTCTGGACCCATCCAAGGTAGAGACATCCGAAGGTTCCATAGTAGAAGAAGCATCTCGTGGCATACCGGACTCTGAATGGGTCTCAGCAGAGGCCTGCGAATCTTTAGAAGCAGGTATCAGGGGCTGCGAAGGCACCTCACTGAGTACCGGCGGACTGGCGACTAGCTTAACGGAAGTGTCGTCGGCAGTTTTGGACTCATGCAGTCACTATGTCTTTATCCTTACGTTTTTTCGGAAGATCGGTAGGCGGATGGCTTATCGAAGCCATTTTGGAATACTGAGAACGAGAGCAAATTAATTTAGCGACAATGATAGCCTGACGACGAGTAGTTCGGGTGTTAAACAAGGCACAAAACCTACAGCAAGGGACGTTGTGGTCTGGGCCTAAACAGGTGACGCAGTAAGAATGAAAATCTCTGTGAGGTATTTGCTTTCTACAGGCAAGACAATTAACTTTTTCTGACATCGGTTAGAGCAAGAAAAAAGGATCCCCAATGGGGTACTTAGCTTTAGAAGACTTCAGGTTTGAAACTCGAAAAACAAAAATTTCAAGTAGCGGTGACCGGCACTTGCGAACTGCTTCTGCTTCGGGCTCCTCCACAGCAAGAAAGACTGATGTAATGGCATCGGTTGCATGTTTTATACCCCTGACGACCTGACGTCATGGAAGAGGCGACAGCATCCGATGCAGAAATCCCAAGACTCTGGTATTTGGGCAGACTGAGGGCTACCTGCAAGCAGATAACCCAAGTGTGATGCCTGCAACAGTGAAACACGAAGACCATCTGAAGTATAAATTACAGCAGGTTAGTGAATGGAGAGAAAAAGTTAAGTTGTAGTTGTCTTAATGTCTTGTCTTGTCCCTGATTTTACAGAGCAATCTTGATGTCTTCTGTATGCTTGCCCTGACCCTCATACAGTTGATTTTTCTTGTAAACCACCTAGGACTCCAAATCAGCAAGTAATGGATTAAGATTTGTGGTTTTATGGCAAATTAGTGAGGGCTGAAGTCACTAAATGGCATACATTTTTGTTTCAGACTTCATATCCTTCAGAAAATACATGCTTACTTACACACATCCTGTTTTTCTAGCAACTTTCTAAGTTTAAGTGCAGTATTTAAAATTTGACCCTATTTTTAGGCCTTTGTCCCTCCATTATTTTAGGCATTGTCTAGATTTCTTGTGCTAAAAGCCCGAGCACTACTGTGAGGAACAGGCCAAAAATACAAGGCAAAAATGTGGACATTCTGCAAAAATCTGGGCAGTTGAAAGGTAGGGTGCAATGCAATACTGTCTTTAGGAAAACACACACATCACCCATTTATACACTGATATATGGTATCTTGCAAATGTGTTTGAAAATTATTTGCGTTTTATAGAATCTTTTTGATTGGGGATGATGGCGTATATGCATCTGCCTTGAGACTTTTCCTTTCTTGTTTCCATTTTATTGGTATCCTCTTCTAGGACTAGTACTTTATTTGACAAACTTCTTGTTAAGCTTAATACTTCATGCTTTTTACTTGTGCTGATCTGTTCAGGTCATAATTAGATCAGAATGTGTCCTTAGCTAATGGAGCTTGCATATTAGTTTGACTGGATTATTAAAGACTTGGACAAGACTAGCTTTGTTTGTATGCTTGTTTGCTTGTTATTTCCCTGAAACACTAATTCCACCTAAACCGCGGCTTTTCAGCGCTTCTGTGGATCCCTAGTGATATTTGCATTGCTTACTGTACTTATTTCCTTGTTCACTTGAAAGAAAGTTACTGTTTGTCGTTTTTGCATTTAAGTTACCTGTAACACATTGCATTTAAGTTACCTGGCACTTGCTCACTAAAGCAATTATATAAGTCAGCACTAAAAAATTAAAAGCACTACACCCTCACAAACTCCCCTTGAGTACCTTGCTCCCCATTGGCCCCTTTTTTTTCAATTATAAAGGAATTCCCAATACTATTCTAGCATGTCCAAAGGTCAGTTGTCAATCTCCTCTCCAGTCCAGCTGGTGAATCTGGGAATCTTGAGGCAATGTTACAACTGCCTCATGTACACAGACAACCCTCTCCTCCTCCCAACAAATTCCAACACATGTGAGAGATGCAACCATATAGCCAAACTGGAGGCTAAGCTCTCTCAACTCAGTACTGGCGCAACCAGTCAGGAGGAATTCTAGTCTCGCATAGACCTACCACAACAGCAAACCAAACACAAACACACAAAAACATACTCGGAGGCTCTAAATAAAAATCTGCCTAAGCAGCAGAGACCTCCAAAGCAGACACCCAAGCAACCTCTACCCCAAAACAAAACACGTGCAACACATAGCTCACAAAGCCAGTGTGCCGAACAGTCACAGCCCTTAAGGCTAAACAACACACCTGATACACTTGTAATAGGTGACTCTATCGTCAGGCACACTGATGTTCCGCTCACCAGGCTGAACAAGGAGAAGGTCACCGTGAGCTGCCTGTCGGGCGCTAGGATCAGCCACATAACTCAAGCACTCAGGTCACTCCAAAGCAAGTACAAATATAACTCAGTCATTGTCCATGCTGGTGTGAATGACCTGAGACGTACCTCCCTGGACTACATGAAAAGAGACATAGAGGAGCTCTCTGAACATGTAGCCCAGGCCGGTATGACCCTGACCTTGAGTAGCATCTTACCCTCACCAAGAATGATGCCACAATATGAAGACAAGATGATCAATTTCAACAATTGGCTTAAGTATTGGTGTCATTCAAAGGGGATCCAATGCCTGTCAGCCTGGGATGACATGCTCGACAAGCCACGATACTTCGCTAGGGACAGCTTGCACCTGTCACCCCTGGGCTTTCGGATATTGGCAAAGGCTCTTGCTACCCCATAGTGCCTTTTTAAGCAAGGCTCAAAAGACAAACCCACCTCCATAGGTATCACAAGGGATAAGAAACTAAGAGTAACGCTACTCAACGCCAGAAGTCTAAACCTCAAGATGCACGACTCGAAACTCTCCTTAGCATGGAGAACATCGATATCTGTGCAGTAACAGAAACCTGGTTCAAGGCTCCTGAGAGCACCCCAGCACTACCAGGTTATACCTCATACCATGCTTTTCGGTCCCAAAACTTGGACCGAACCACAAAAGGAGGGGGAGTATCAATATTCGTCAAAGACACCCACACCTCCAGGTTGGTGGCACAGCACGAAGCATCAGAGACTATCCATGTGCAACTAACAGTGGGTAAAACTGCCTTCCAGTTTATAGCCTGCAACAGACCACCCTCCCAAACCCAGGAACCCCACTCGGCCTTCCTGAGAACATTGGAAAATATGAAGGTCTCTCCAAACACCATTATATTGGGCGACTTCAACTACCCAAACATAGACTGGGAGCATTACTCTAGCTCCAAAACCCTAGCCCAAAGGTTCCTAGAATTTATAAACTCAAATGCTATGCTACAACTTGTTACCACTCCCACAAGAGGGGAAAACGTACTGGACCTGATCATCACCAACATGGGGACTCTATGCTCCAGACCAGAAGTGTATCCCTCACTGGTAAGATCAGACCATAAACTAATCTCGCTGGATATTCACATCCCGACCCCACACCCTGCCCAGAAAACCACAGTGAAAAACTTCTATAAAGCAAATTTCACACTCCTCAAAACTGAGGTGGAATCCTTCAAAGCCCCCGGGCCTGTGGAAAATACGGCCCAGACCGTATAATCCTTTTATAAACGCATTCTATGAACACCTTCAGGAATGCATGGATCATGCAATCCCAAATAAAACCAAGACCCAGTCCTCCAAAGGCAGACGTCCTGTCTGGTGGACCCCAGCCATAAACAAACTATACAATAGAAGGAGGAAGCTACTACATGATAGAGCAAAATCTCAAAAAGGGAAGGCATCTCTGATCAGTAGTAGCAAAAAACTACGGGCACTCATAAAATCATCTAAGGCCAGCTTCGAGAGAAAAATTGCACAGGACACTAAGGATAATCACAAGGCTTTCTTTAGTTATGTTAGGAACCTGGGTGGGAATTCCCAATTATGCTCAGAATTACTCCAAAATGACAAAAAATACACCGAACCCACAGACATTGCCAACATCCTAGCTGACAGGTTCAGCGCAAACTCCCCCCCTCCCCACCAAAAGGGCAAATATCTATTCCAGCGGAGTGCTGTCCCCTGACATCTCAGATGCTCAGGTAAGAGCCGCCCTCTCCAAAGCAAAAAACACAGCATCAATGGGACCAGACAGTGTCTCGGGCTGCGTCCTACATGAACTCCAAGAAGAGCTAAACCCAAACATAAAACTACTGTTCAATCTCAGCCTTACTACAAGATATGTACCCAAAGAGTGGCGTACAGCAACAGTGGTCCATCTCCACAAAGGTGGTGCCTCAACGGATCCTGGAAACTATCACCCCATAAGCCTGACTAGCTTGGTCTGCAAAGCTATGGAAAGGATCATCATGGACCTCATAAATAAAGTTATTGGGGACCTACAGACACTGGATCCTACCCAGTTCGGCTTTTTTAAGGGCAGATCCTGCCTCTTAAACCTGGTTGATTTCTTTGAAACAGTCACCAAGGCCATTGACTAGGGGAAGGTGGTCCACACAGCCTACCTGGACCTCACAAAAGCCTTCGATACAATACCCCACTCGGGCATTATAGATAAGCTCACCAGCTTAAATATAAACCCCTATGTCACTAGATGGGTTGCAAACTGGCTCAAGGACAGAACCCACATGATTAGAATTGCGGAAGCCATGTCAGACTCCAAACCAGTTAAAGTGGCATCCCACAAGGCTCAGTCCTGGGACCTCTCTTGTTCGGTATATATTTCTCAGAGGTACAGGCCAACACGGAAGGACTGTGGCTGACCAAGTTCACAGATGACTGCAAACTGGGCGCCATAATTGACTCTCCAGCCGACACAAGCTTCCTGCAAAAGGGCCTCATAGAAACAGACAACTGGTGCCAGAGCCATGGCCTCAAGCTAAATGCCAAAAAGTGTATGGTCATCCCCTTTGGCAAAAACAAAGTGCCCACAAATTACCACATAGGTGGTAATCCATTAAGTACAGAAGAAGCAATTAGGGACCTGGGGACCCAAGTTGATAGCAATCTCTCATTTGACAACCACGTGGCCAAAGTGGTTAGAAAAACATTTTATATAGCCCACCTAATCATGAAGGGATTCACATCTAGATCAGGGGAGGTCATCGTGCCTCTTTACTCATTCCTCATCAGGCCCATAATTGAGTACAATGCCCCTTTTGGGATGTACCTTACCAGACACCTGCAGCAACTGGAAAGACCCCAAAAGTATCTCACCAAGAGGATCAAAGGGCTCAAACAGATGCCATATGCTGCCCGGTTAAAGAAACTCCAGCTCTACTCAGTGGCATACCGCCTGCTCAGAGGCGATATGTGCCTGATGTATAAAGTCATGTCCAACCCGGAATTAATGGACATGCTGCACCTCAGAAAATCCAAATCCCATCAAGCTAAGTGCTCGAGAGACTTGAACCTCAGCACTGAAATAAATAGGACATGCTGGAGGGACAGATTCATAACCCAGAGGCTCCCTTCACTCTGGAATAAAATCCTAGTCCAGGTTAGGCAGAGTCCCTCATTGACTCTCTTCAAGAGGAATCTTGATGAGTGGATGGGAGATCGTAGGTTTACCCCGGGTATCACTTCTGTGTCACTGTTAGACAGAGGCACAGTATACTAACCTCGAAAAAGGGCATAGCAAAATTAATTTAAAATGGGTGGCGTAAGCCAAACACACTCTGGCTAGGCTTATAAATGCCCTAGGGCAGATAGCCTAGTATGAACCTATGAACCAAAACCTGTGAACCAATAAGTAACTGACTTTCATGTTGTTTGCTCAGTTTAAACAGTCAGTATAAGTACTAGTGTGCATTTGTGTAAAGTTAAATGGATTACATTACTGAGATGAGATTGCTTTACTTTGACTATTATTGTTTATTTATTCTTGTTTTTTTACCACAAGAGCACATTTGAGGTGCACGCAGTCAGTAAATTGGCCCTTTTTTACCACAAGAGCACATCTGAGGTGCACGCAGTCAGTAAAGTGGCCCTAATTGATTGATATGGAGGTGATCTGTAGATTGTTTCTTTCCTCTGCTGTTTGATCACTGCTAAATAGCAGGCTTTTTATCTGGTGGGAACATGTCAACTTGAAAAAGTTTCGACAAATGTAAAATGGATACTGTTCACTAAAACTACTTTTACTCACAGACTTTGCTTTCTTCTTCACCGTTTTTTTGTCACCCTGGAGTTGGCTTATATAAATCTGGGTTGTGGGTGTTGTGGTGCCCCCCCCCCCTACATGGAAATGGCAGGGGGGCATCCCCCTGCAAAAATATTTTGTTGTATTTGCAGAATGTAGCTTCGGTGCATGTTTACAGATTTGTTTCCTATTACTGAAAGTACATTTCAGTAACTCCACATAAATCCAATCTGGTGTGGCTGCAATATTACGCATTGTATTTTATTTGTTGAAATCAGTGTAAACCTAGTATTGCTATGGCTTATACAGTGTATGTGGGGGGAGTTGCAATGCATTTAAGAATAACTATATGGCCATAAATTTATTTTTCTTTCCTTTTTGGGTAAGAAACATTTTTACAAGTGGGGGTATCCCAGAGATTGCTACTTTCATCATATTATTTGGTACTTTTATAAAGCTGAATATAAATTATAATTAGAACTGCAAGGAGAAGTGGTTTGGGTTGCATGCTGCTTGATTTTTATACTTGATTTTGACTGGCACCATAGCTCTGACCCTTTCTAGTTGGTCACACCCCTTCCAATTGGCCTCACCCATTCAGCTGTCTCCTGCAGCCCCCCTCCCCCCTTTGATTTGAAGTCAACAGCCGCCACTGGTTTATTGTAGGTCACAAGCGCTTTCACAGCCACTGCTGCTTCATCAGATAACAAACATTGAACCAAAGGTGGCTTTTAAGTAGAAAAGTGAAACAGTATTAAATAACATGACCACAAAACTTAAAGAAATACAGCTAAATGTATGTTATTTAAACAGCACATAAAAGCATGTACATATAAATGCAACATAAAAACTGTATAAAAATATATACAAAACTACCAATGAGCAAGTAAAAATACTGCTTTAGCTAACAAGAAAACAAACATACAGTTGCAGATGCAAAGGCAAATACTCTTATCTGGCTAGTGGTCATGACTTCAGTTTGGGTTTAATGGGTATAAACTCATTCAACCCATGCCCAAAATCTCCCCTCAACCTGATAATGCACTTAGCTTCCATCTGTTCAGTTTGATTCTTTATATCTCCACCCCTTATAGTCTCACAGTCTCTACCAATAACAAGAAATTTGAATGTGTGCCTAGAATCAGTGGCCAGTACATATTTTGACAAAGCACTAATTGTGCTTCCCTTTTGTATATAACAAACATGGTCCTTTATTCTCTCCGTTAAAGCCCTATCAGTCTTTCCTATATAAAATTTGGAACATTCCTTACAGTGGGCTAAATAAACAATATGTTCTGTACTGCAAGTAGCAAATATATGAAACTCATAATCCCTTTTTTGGTCTGCATGTGTACATTTTGCACTGCTATCAATGCATGAACACATTGAACACGTATTTCTATGCTGCGCAGAATCCATGGTGGGGTAACAAAGCTGCCTTTTCAATTATTTCATATTTCTAAAAAGGAATCTGGGAGTAGCGTCCATCAGCTTACTGATGTCACGGTACATTGTTAAAATTGCCCAGTGTCTCTTAGTAACATTTATATAGGAAGAAACACCAGAAGAATAATGTAGGGGAACATTCAGTTTATAATCCTTTCTTCTGTCCTTTATTGCCTGATGTGTCTTTCTAGAAATGGATCTAAGAGACTGAACCTCACCTATGCTCCTTAAATATTGTGTGTATCATAACCTCTGTCAACCATTTCCTATGTAAAAGGCAGTAATTGTGTTTGTAAATAAATTTCTGATGGACATAGGTGTATAACCTGAATAAAACATGGTGGCTTAGTTTACATATACACACGCATACTGATATGTGATAACTCAATAATTACAATACAAAATTGGGCACATCATACCTATACATGTGCATTCTAAATTAAATATCATTGTCAAGTTTAACATAATTTACACAAACTGTGTTTGGCTTTTATAGCAAGCAGTGATCATACATTTGTTGCAATAAACATAGTTATGATACTCATTTGCATTTATTGTTACCTTTCTAATTAAAATGCTGTGACAAATAGCATACTAAGCCCCTCTGTAAAATATCTAAAGTGATTTAGAATCCTGCATCTTTTCATTCTGTTAGATCACTGTACTTACATCCTGTGCCACAGAGACAGTTACCCCAACAGTTGCATTTTCTTCACCGAGTATATGCCAGAGTGCTGACAGCCACCCAATGGCACCAGGCTCGCTTGCACTACAAAAGACCGCCTAAATTAAAGTCTTCACTTTTTTTCTTAAGCAGTGAACCATGTTTGCATGTTGCCGAGTGGAAAGTAAAAGCAAATGCAAAAGGCATTGCAAAAAAGAAATATATTTAAAAATTAGCTTGTACTCACAGTAAGATGCTGTCCGGTTCGATTCTCAGCTACAGCGTCTTCTGCGCAAAGACATGCGCGAATGGGCGTACCTTCGTTGAAGGCTGTGCATCAGGGCTGGTAACCTGGCACGTAAAAATCAACTACCAATCATTAGCGGACCGGAGTTCCGTTGTGGCGACCCCTAACCGGGAAAAAGCCGAAAGACACACCACTGAAAAGTAAAACATGTAATGAATATATGTAGCAAGGAACAAAGCTGTTTTAGTATTAGCATGACAGAGTCATCCTTTTCACACCTGCTTCCAGCATCATAAGTAACATTTAGGTTACATATCATAAGGATTTTAGTTAATGGCAACTAATGTGAAAGGGGATGCACAGACATCAACGTTTACAATGCATTGTATAACTGTCATGACGTTTACTCGTGAGATGCATAAGTTCTCCAGCAAATATGACACATATGCCCCCATATGTCATGTTACTGCCTTTGTGTTAGAACAGCCTACAAATTGTCATATGCCACAACATCCACAGCCCATACTGTTATTAATAATGTGGACAGGTGAGTTTACAACCACAACACATTTGTACCATCAATTCACAGAAACTAGAGGCAAGATTTTTATTATTTATCACACAGTTTGGCATGCCTGTTCATTTCATATACAACAGTGGGTGTCAATATTTATTCTGAATTCAGTCATGGAAAATGTCTGTAAATTGGATTTGAACCCTGCATTATATGGCCTCTTTTTCCAAGCTCTAAGCTTTTACATCTTGTGCCACAGACATAGCTAGCTGATAGGTGGAATTTCTTTACTCAGTACTGTTAAGAATGCTGACGTAAGCACACCGGAGCCAGTCTCAATTGTACTACTGGCTGCATTCCAAATTAAATTTTTTACCTTAAGTAAACTGTTACTCACTGACAGGGAATGCTGCCAAGCAAGAGTGTGAACTGCAATCAAAGGATGAAAGAAAAAAAAAATAAAAAGTAAATGAAACATTAAGAAGCATTTCTTTAAAATGTGCATCTCTGATGTTACCTCCTCTTTGTTGTCTTTCAACATGAACATGTGCTACTTAAACATCATTATGTTTACACAAACAGCACCCTCTATGGATTTGAATCATCAAACCAGTGAATAAATAGCATGCAGCTAAGATTACTATCAGTATTTGCCACAGACACAGACATATGAGAGGAAGGAAAAGCGATTACATACAAGGAAAACTTGAGATTAATCAATTTCACATTATGACTGCAAAAGAAGCCAACTCTGAAAGTTGTCCTTTGTAATTTGACAGTAGATGTGTGGATGAATGTGATCTTAGCAACAGTTATGCTGATATTTTCTCGCATACTATAAAATGAGAAGTTATGTACCTACCATAACGTTCCATGTTAGTTGTCTTCTCTCGCCTTCTTTCTTGCTTGATGGGTTCGGAGCTGATCCTCGGCTCCGACTCGGCACTTGCTAAGCTCGAGAGTCACTTTTACCAGCTCGAGGCAGCCCCATATCCCATGATGCAAGGCGGTAAGTACCCAGATCTCGTTTGATAACAAAGGGCAATAGCACCTAGCATAAACACTTCCCAAAGGAAGAAAGAAAAACTTGTAGGATGGAAGAAGGACCAGCTCTGTATGGTCTTCAGCATCATAACTCCTTGTAGAGAAAGGTCTGTCCAGGCCTGGGGGAAGGAGGGAGGGTCGCAAGAAAGAAGGCGAGAGAATAACTTCTCAATGTTAAGTTGTCAATCTCGCCTTCATTCTTGCTTGATGGGACCGCGTCCCTAGCACCTCTATCCTGGGTGGCTCAATGGAACAGACTCTTGAGGACTGTAGAGCCAAAACTGGCTCTGTCCCTGGAGGCCAAGTCCAATTTGTAATGGGAAACAAAGTATGAGGAGTGTCCCAAGTGGCGCTGCACAAATAGTGTCTAAAGGAAGTCTAGCTTGAAAGGCTGTAGAAGTAGCTAAGCTTCTGGTTGAATGTGCTTTAGGTTTTGAGCACAGCTGTTTTCCCCTGAGCCGATAAATTTCAGAGATGACAGAAGAAAGCCATCTAGATAAGGTCACTTTTGAGACAGGAAGGCCTTTCTTGTTATCAGCATAGGAAACAAAGAGTTGATCGGATTTCCTAAATTGTTTAGTTCTGTCCAAATAATATCTGAGTTGTCGATGGACATCAAGATAATGTAGTTTTTGTTCCGATCTGTTAGAATAATTTGGAAAAAATACGGGAGATCAATGGATTGATTTAAATTAGTCTTTGAGGCGACCTTAGGCAAAAGGTCGGATTAGTTCTCAATGATACTCTGTCTTTGTGAAAGACCAAATAGGGGGGGCGAACAGAAAGAGCATGAAGTTCAGACACCCTCCTGGCCGATGTAATAGCTACCAGGAATAAGGTTTTCCATGAAAGAAATTTCAGGGAGCAAGAAACAGCTGGCTCAAGGGGAAGAATCAAGGATGTCAGCACTAAATTTAGATCCCATTGAGGAGGAGGACTCCTGACTGGAGGCTTCAGGAGGAAAATTCCTTTCAAGAAGGCTCTACAAAGCCTGTGGGACATAATATTGTGATCTGCGAACCCGACATGAAAGTTCGAGATAGCAGCCAATTGAACTCTAACTGTAGAAGAAGAGGAGCCTGCATGAAAAACCTCCGCTAAGAAATCCAAAACTGCCTGAACTGGAGCAGTGAAGGGATCAATATTCTTGGCTTTAGCCCAATAAGAGAAACGCTTCCATTTGCTTGTATAAATCCTCCTGGTAGAGGATTTTAAGGAAGCTACTAGAATGTCTCTAACGGGTTTAGAGATCAAAGGAAGCCTGGCTAAGGAAGGAAGTGGAGCAACCATGCTGTGAGGTTGAGAGAAGGGATAGACCGGTGCAGCTGACCAGATTGGTGAATCAGAAGATCTGGCACTGGGTCCAGATGCCACGGCTGCACCAAAAGATGATGATGGAGGAATGGAAACCAAATTTGTCGAGGCCAATAAGGAGCAATGAGAATCATTTTGGCTCTCAAAACGGTTGCTTTCTGGATAACTTGAGGGATCAGAGGAAAAGGAGGAAAGGCATAAAGAAGTCCCTGGGGCCAATCCTGGGTCAGAGCGTCTCTGGGGGGGATGGCCTGGCAGAGAGAAGAGAGAGAAGAAGTCTGGGCATTTGCTGTTTTGGGGAGTAGCAAAAAGATCGCAACATGGGCGACCCCATTCCAGAAAAATCTCTTCCACTATAGATTGCTTGAGAGACCACTCGTGAGGCATGAGAATAGCTCTGCTCAATCTGTCCGCTAAAATGTTGGTTTTCCCAGGGATATGCGTTGCTACCAGAAACCGATGAGAGGAGATCGCCCATTGCCAAAGTCTGAGCGCTTCTCGACACAAGGGGTAGGACTTGGTTCCGCCCTGTTTGTTGATATACCAAACTACAGACATGTTGTCTGTGTGGACTGCAATTGTCCCTACGGGAAGAAAGTCGTTGAGGGCTTGCAACGTTAAAAGCACTGCTCTCATCTCTAGGACATTTATGTGCAGGTGGTATTCGAACGGTTGCCACGTCCCATGAACCATCCTGCCCTGATAATGACCCCCCCACCCGATCAGGGAGGCATCCGTGGTGACAGTGGCTACCGGGATGGGGTACAAAGTGTCTGCCTTGGTGAATCTGGGGAGAAGTGATCCACCAAGCAAGATGATTCTTGCAAATCTGTGTCACCAGTATTTGGTGACGCATTGGAAGTTGTTGGTAAGACCACTGAGTGAACAACATCCACTGAAGAAGGCGCATGTAGAAGCGAGCCAGGGGAAGAAGAGTAATGGCCGCAGCCATGAGGCCTAATACCTTTAGAACCATTCTGGCCTGTACTTTCTTGTTGGCTAGAATGATCCTGACATGACTTTGAATGTCTGAAACTCTTTGATCTGTAAGGGTAGCTGACATCTGAACAGTGTTTAAGTTTGCCTATGAAAGTAATAGACTGGCAGGGCAACAAGGATGACTTTTCAAGTTGATCGAGATGCCCAAATGAGAACAAAGATTTATTGTGTAATCCCTGGCTTGAACAAGCTGATGCCTGGTGGTGGCTGAAAGGAGCCAGTCGTCAAGATACGGAAACACCTGGAATCCTTGACGTCTCAGGTGAGCCGTGACCACTGCCATGCATTTGGTGAACACTCTGGGGGCTGTAGTGAGATCAAAGGGCAGGGCTCTGAACTGGAAATGACTGGACCCCAGCCGAAAGCGGAGAAATCTCCTGGAGCGCCTGTGAATTTTTATGTGATAGTACGCATCCTGAAGATCTATTGAGCACATCCAGTTGTCCTTCTGTAAGAAGGGCAGTATTGACTGAAGAGTGACCATTCGAATCTTGTCTTCCTCACAGACTTGTTGAGTCTGCTGAGATCCAATATTGGTCTCCAGTCTCCCGTCTTTTGGGGACCAAAAGAACCTTGAGTAGATTCCGGCTCTGAATGATCTGTTGTAACTGGCTGAATGGCTCTTTTGCAGTAGTTTTAAGACTTCTAACTCTGCAATTTCCCTTAGACCGGGTGGTACATCTGGAAGGGAATTTGAGGGATAGAAAGGACTTTCCTTGAAAGGAATTTTGTAACCCTCGGATATGATCGACTGTACCCATCTGTCTTGAGTGAGGGAACGCCAGGCTTCTGGGTACAGCGATAGTCTTCCCCCGACTGCCTCCAAGGCGGGACAGCCGGGCAACATCTCAGGGATGCTGAAAGGGCTTGTCAGAGAGAGACTCCCTGTTTCCCTGGTTTTGTGGACCCCCTCTGCCTCTAGAGTGGCATCTGTTGTTGTTACCCCCTCTGCCTCTAGGGGTAAACTGACCACGTGAATCCGGCGTGACTCCTTGGGATTTGCGGAACCACATTTTGCCACCCTTCTGTCCTTTGGGGTAAGGTCTAGAAGGGGTGGAAAAACGGACTCCTACGGCAGAAAGAGTTTTGCCGTCCTGCTCACACCTGGTCAACGTTTCCTTCACTTGAGGGCCAAACAAAGCTGACCCATCAAAGGGAGAGTTTGTGAAGGACGCCTTAAAGGGATCTGCAAAATTACAGAGCCGCATCCAGGCTTGGCGTCTAAGAGCCACATCTGTACCTGTGGCTCTACTCGCTCAATCAGCAGCATATGATATCAGCCGCATGGAGGAGTTAGCAATGGAGTTAAGGGTTCCTAGCTGCGAAGCAATTTTTTCTTGAGCCCCTGCAGCTGTAGGATCCTGTACTACTTCACCTAGCTCCTTAAGGATATCCCTCTGGAGTCTGGTGAAGTGACATAGGTAGTTCAGCGAACGCATAGCAAAGGTCGCTGAAGAAAACATCCGCTTACCATATCTATCCATGGTCCTAGAGTCCTTATTAGGAGGATGGACAGGTACGGAAGGATCTGCAAGTTCCTTCTTAGTGGCAGCCGCCACCACCATGGCATCAGCGGGACACCTTTTGTGAGGAATTGCTTGTCCGACGGGCAGTAATAAATTTAGAAGGCCTCCTAGGGACTGGCTCTACAGAGTCAGGAGCAGCCCACGCCTTCGAGCAATAACTTGCATAAGGGGTCGAAGGCAGAGACACCCAGGAGGTGGAGGGCCGAGATCCAAACGCCTCCAGGTATACTGACTCATCCTCAGAGGGATTGTTGGTGGGCCAGTTTCCCTCTGTCTAAGGAGTTCTAGGATGTCTGAGAAGGAGACATCCTCAGAGGGGATCCTGGGGATCCCTCTGACTCATCTAAGTCAGTATCCGGTGATAGACTCGGGAGTCTACGTGTTTCCTCTTACAAGTCCTCTTCATGGAGGATCTCCCGACAAATCAGGAGAATCCTCGGAAGAGGGGATATTCCCAGTGGGGAAACCTGAGGCGGAGGCTCTCTGGGTCCGGGAGCAAGAGAAGTGGCAGAGATGTCAACAGGCACTATAGAGGGAGGAGCTAAGGGAACAGACTGCTGGCCGAGTCCAGTGGCCAGCACACTCTTCATCACCTCGGCTCCCTCCCTGGGAGGTCCGAGAGAACCCGCTCAAGAGCTAGGAACCCAGGACCCACCGAAAAGGAAGGCTCCGAGGCAGATGTCGGAGCCGAGCTCACCAAGGCCGAGGCTCCAAGGGGAAGAGCGGGGTCAGACAAGGGTCCGATGCCACTCACCCCCTCGGAGGAGACCAGGAAGCCCGCCACGAATCCCTCTAAGGAAGGTCTCGAAGAGGAGATAAGAGTAGAGGCTGAGGGAGCAGAAGGGGGTATCTGTCCCTCAGCCGTAGCAGAAACCATTCCCAAAGACTCCAACTCCAAACTCTGGGGTAGAGTCGAAGGAGGAACTGCAATGGGGTGTGGACTAATAGTCGTCTGCTGAGACGGACTATGTAGCATTTGGGCCAGTGCCTGTGATTTTAGTAATCTACTGACCACTCTCTCTAAATCATGGTCAGAAAGCCTGGATGACCTAGAAGATCGGCTCCGATGGCTCCGTTCCGAGAGGAGAGGCGGCCGAGTCGAGTATCGGCTCCAAGGAAGGGTACCTAGACGACTACCGCGAAGGAACCATCGGAGCCGATGAAACCAGAGAAACTGTCGGAGCCGACAACTTATCGGCACCGACAGGTAGCTTTGATGCAGCGGCTCCAGCCGGAGCCGATACAGCCATAAAAGTAAGGGTGTCGGAGCCGATCGGAGCCGACACCGATGCCTGAGCCACATGGTGGTCGGAACCGATCGGAGCCGACACCGAAGTGGTCGAACCAGAATCGGCACCGATAGCCATCGGTGCCGAAGGTTTGAGTAAACCAGAATCGGCTCCAGCCGGAGCCGATCTCGACTCTAAAAGAGTCGGAGCTGAGGCCACAGGTTTGGACACAGAAGCCTAGGCCTTGGAAGACTTTGAAGTCTTAGATGGGGCCGACTTGGCCGGAGAGCCCTCCGGCTTAAGAAGGCCCCTCAAAATCAATTTATTTCTTCTTTCCTGCAGGACTCTCTGGCTAAAAGAGTGACATATAGCACAGGAGTCCTGCAGGTGAAGAGGCCCCAGGCAGTAAAGGCAAGAAGTGTGACCGTCTGTCAGAGACATCTTCTGACAGCACGAGTCACACTTCTTAAAGCCAGAGACCCTTTCCTTAGACATGGTGAATAATACACACACACAACACCAGTCCAAGAAATTAAATTATATATCCCAAAAAAAACTATCAATAACACACACACACACACCCTAACAAGGGGGGGGATGGGATGGGAGAAGTCTGACTAAAAGTTTTAAGGAGACAGGGAATTTCTAGTCAGAAAGGGACTACAACTGTGTTAAAACTATAAATTTTAAAGTTTTAGAAGAAAAGGGGCAAAAATAGTAATGTAAAAATCACTTACCAGGAGCTGGTAAAAGGAGGACCTCATCAACGAAGCGGCAAACGAGATCTGGGTACTTACCGCCTTGCATCATGGGATATGGGGCTGCCTCGAGCTGGTAAAAGTGACTCTCGAGCTTAGCAAGTGCCGAGTCGGAGCCGAGGATCGGCTCCGAACCCATCAAGCAAGAATGAAGGCGAGATTGACAACTTAACATCCAATATTTGCAGCACTGCAGCAGTTTTCTTCTCTCTTTATTTTGTGACCAGAATTTCCTTATGTATGATTTTCTAAACTATGCTATATCCTTTGCATTGCTATGGACATGTGTTTCAATGATAAAGCACATCCTTTGAAGTGTAGAAGAACTGTTACTCAGAGGCACAAAGTGTGGTTATAAACAATTAATAAATATGTTGGGAATATTGTTCGCCTAACTCAGTCAATGTAATCCCAAGAATTTAGTGTCAAGTCTCTTCTCCCTGACACACCCTCAATAAGTGTACATCACATAGGGCAGAATGTGGAACAGTGATTGTTCCTGCAGTCAAAGTAATCATTCGCATGTGCAAGCCCTTAGCAAGCATCATCTCTATGCTCATCCTGCAGAGGTAGGCTGTGTATATGTATGCAATCTTTCAGGTCCTTACACTGTGTTTACATTCCCTGCACTTAGTGCAGACTTTGGAATTTACGACTGCTAACGAGTTCAAACCTCATTGCATATATAGTGCAGATTCTGGAATTCATAATTGGCAAGGAGTTCAAGCCTCATTTGCATATATACAGTGCTCACAAGGCTCATATGCACTATGTCAAGGTAATCATGTAGGCAAGGAAACTGTATGATGCTAGGGGAGACAGTTTGGATCCAGAGAGTACCACACTGCTATCTGCTTGCATAACTTATTTCTAGTTTCGCAACTAACTTGATACAAAGGCGTGCTGCTGTTGGACTGCATTTCATAGTACACCCACAGCTTTACTGCCTGCATCGTTTGTCACCTGCTGGTGTCATAGGCCTGTATATCAGTTAGTTTTGATATTACAAATGTTTGTAAAGAATGTAACATGATGTTATGGGAACATTTTCTATGCTCATTTAACCAGTTACTGCAGAAAAGTGTTGTACCAAGGTCAGGGATTTGATGTTTGTAGTCCACAAAATGTACTAAGCCTGTGATATACAACTGACTGCCCTCCACTCAAGCGGACATCTAAGAACAGTTTTAGCCAATTGTAATTTAAAAGTGTACACTGCTTTGGTTAACACTGTTGTCCTCCTTACATAAAAGGAAATGAAAAGTGTAAAAGTTATTTATTTATTTTTTGGGGGTGGGGCTGTATTTACTTATGTGTACGAATACGGAGCTTAAATTTTTAAATTAATTTGTGCATGATTGACACGTACATTCATACATACATACATATTTGTTTTAACAATCACTTGTGTCTTAATTGTGCATTATATATTTCTTTTAACTCGTAACTTGTACAGGGCTATGGCACCCAACACATCTACACATTATAAAACTCCATACAGTGATACAAAGAAGGTAATCATCCTGGCATTAAGTCAAACACAACTCTTTTCTCCTACAAAGAGGCAAAGGTAACAAGTACTCCCTTTGGCCATATCTGCGAACAGATGGCCAGCTATGTAAATAAGGTAGGAGGCCATAGCCACACATATCAGAGGATATGACATATGGCCAGTGGTATAATAATTTACATGATATATAGGGCATGAGAAATTGTCCTTCAGCATGTGGCTGGGGGGCAATAACAAACCATTATATAGGGAATGAGAAATTGTCCTTGAACATATGGCTGGGGGGAGCTAGTAACAAACCAATGACTGAAATTGAAGGGTTCCTGTCCACTGTTAGAGATCCCCAAAACCTCAGCAGAGGACTTCCACAGATTCGTTGATGTTGGTTCTGACATGGAGGACACCACCAGTGTGCATAATACAGAACTTTCAAGTGTGCAATACAATTCAATAATTAGCACTAACTTCTTTGGTGTTAGGCTTACTCTCATCTATTCATCACCACTTTATGCAAGTGTTGATGATTGTGCCCTGCCATTTTACATTTTTAATTTGCTTACAGCTGCATACATGTGTGGGAAAGTGAAAAGCTAAATGCACATTTTTGTGCAAAGTCCATGTCTGGATACTGCAGACATCAGTCAGACAGTACTACTGACATTACTGTACATGAGAGATGTCTTATCTTAGTGACATAACTAACTGGATACAGGAACTGTGCAGTAATCTACTCCCCACCCCAAAAAGTTCCACAATTACCTTGGGCCTCAGCTAAGGGTGGAATAGGCTGCATATTTCCTACATTTTCCTATAAACCAGGTATTGCTCTACAATTTTCTGAGTCATGCCGTCCATACCAAGTCAAATGGGTTATAAAAACCCTTATTCCTCTTGGCACAGGTGTGGCAGTAGCAGCACCACCACCTTAACTTAAAGCCTTTTGCATATACAAGTTAATGATAGAATAAAAAATCATGTTGTCTTTTTTACTCCCAAGTGTAATCATGGCTGTAATCCAAACAGGGTACATGATTTCTGTATAGATTACTGAATATCTACACTATGGTGGATTGGTTAACAAGCATTTAATAAAGCTACTTATGCTGTCATTAGCATATTCTACCATTTACCCTTGTTTTGTGGCTCTACACTAAGTGTAAAGCCTTTTAATGAATAGCAAATAGCTTGCTAACCTGTGCGCAGAGCACCACAATGCATACATGATAGCTACACTTAGTGGAGGCATTCATGAATCTGGCCCAAAGTCTAATAGAAATGCAAACATCACTTGGCACTGTGAATGGTCTATAGAATGATGTACACAGAACTCCATCCCTTAATCTTTATAAATATGGCATCTACATTTAACAAAACTTTATAAAATTAATTAAAATATATAGCTATTTTACTTGCTAGCAGTGTAACAGTTCACAGAGTTGTGAATGGTGAATTGGGC
>NC_056743.1:1836958370-1836978370 GCF_019279795.1 Protopterus annectens | reverse complement strand
AAGTACCTGTTGCATTTGTTGTTTAGGGGGAGGCAAAAAGATTGCAGTAAGGTTGGCCCCAGAGGCTGAAAATCTCATTCGCTATCGATTGGTTCAGGGACCACTTTTGAGGACTCAGGATGGACCTGCTCAATTTGTCCAGCAGGATGTTGGATTCCACCGGGATGCGTGTTGCAGTAAGAAAGCGGCTGGAAGCAAATCGCACATTTCCAAACTCTCACGGCCTCTCTGCAGAGTGGGTAAGGTTGGGTCCCCCCCACTTATTGATAAACAATACCACTGACATACTGTCTGTCAAGATTGCAATCGTCTCCAGAGGGAGGTGGTCCTGAAAAGCTTGCAAAGTGACGAAGACTGCTCTCATTTCCAGGATGTTTACGTGCAATATGATCTCTATGAGGGACCACATTCCTTGGACCATTCTTCCCAGAAAATGTCTCTCCCACCCCCATAGGTGTATCCAAATCCCAAGGTGCCAGGCCAAAAAGCCAAACTTCAAACAGCCAGCCTTCTTAGGCTCTCATAATGAAAATAAAAATACATAAGGTGAAAAACATTCTTCTAGTATTCTAGTAATACTACTAGTATTAGCACTGATGAAGGGCATCTATATCATCTTGTCGAAAGACTAAAATGTTGAACGGCAATATGATCTTAAATGCCGGACATCGAAATTGTTCTTGTGGGAGGCTGTGCCCCCCCACACCCCCAACTAATTATATATACCAACTCAGAGATCGCACTACATTGAGGAAAGGGCAAATTACCTGATCCTCACTGTACCATGATCCCACAACAACACTTTCGATGTATGGCATTTGCGATAATATTGCCGTTCGACATTTTCAAAATTGATAACATGAAGCAGACCCGATGAAGGCTATGAGCTGAAACCAGTATGCTATATACACCTTGCAGTGCTTGGATTTATTTATACACCTTTTGGTGTCTGGAACATTTTGATGTTTCAATAAATTTACTTTGATGGAATGTTTTCCACCTTATGCATTTTTATTTTCAGACAGCCTAAGCATGCAGGCTGTTGTTTGAAGCCCCACCTCAATAGGGAGGTGTCTGTGGTCACTGTGGCTGAAGGGGGGGGGGGCACAAAGGGCCTGCCTCAATGAAAATCATCTGTAAGCATCCACCATAGCAGGTGATGCCTGTAAGTTTGATCGGGGTTGATAACGGGTGAAACTGGATGGACCATTTAACAGCCACTGAAGAGCTTTCATGAAGAACCTGGCTAGAGGCACCAGGAAGATGGCGGCCAATATGGAGCCCAAGGCTATGAGAATAGAGCGAGCTGGAGTTGATGAAGTGTCCAAGTAGGCATTGTACTTGCTGTCCAATAGACTATGTATCCATTGTGAGGGAAGAGCTACAACTTGCATTATGTTCAACTGCATCCTGAGGAATTTTACTTCCTGAACCGAGGCCAGCTTGGATTTGGCCATGCTGACTATGATGCTTCCCAGGTGAAGAAACAGGTGTAGCATCACCTGGATCACCCGGAAAGTACAGTTTTGTACCTATCATAAATGTAGATGTCCGATAGACATGCAACTGCAGTCATAACATGTGGGTTGTCCTGCCTCAGGCAGCTCTCGGTCGGCCGGATTCCAAAGTCTGGGTCCGACGTCGGCTGATGTCACATTTCTCTCCGACATCAGAGCGGCTGGAGTATATAAGCATCAGCCGACGCCATTTTCTTCAGTGTTTCTTGCCCCAGATGCCAGGTGCCCTCCAAGGAAGGCTGTAATCAAATTGGAAGACAAAAACAGGATTCCAAACAAATAAATGAGCAATAAAACAAATACACCATAACAGATATCCCCAGCTAAGAGAAACAGGGATAGGAGTGGACCCTAGGCATAGAGGGGTATGGAGGGAGGGAAAATCCGACTGCAGTTGCATGTCTATCGGACATCTACATTTATGGTAGGTACAAAACTGTACTATGTCCTTCAAGAATGCAACTGCAGTCATAACATGTGGGTAGAATACCATAGCTTAGCTGGGGGAGGAGGAATGCTCTAGGTAAAAGATGGTGTGGCAATCAAACCCTGCAGGACTGCCGAAGCAAAGCCTGCTCTGGATCTGGAGTATAGAGGGAGATTGTAGTGTTTGGAGAATGTATGCACGGAGCTCCATGTAGCAGCTTCTAGAATGTCCTTAGTAGGCACCCCTCTTAAGAATGCTGTAGAGGTGGCTGTAGCTCTGGTGTAATGTGGACTGACATTGGCTGGAACAGTCTTTCCATGAAAGGAATAACAGAATCTGATGCAATGTCCAATCCATTTTGAAATAGTCTGTTTTGAAATTGCTTTTCCTTGGACTGCAAAAGTTGTTCAGACTTCCTACTGGCCTTGGTTCTGTCCAGGTAGTAACGAAGTTGTCTGTGAATGTCCAAGGTATGCAACAGCCTTTCCCCCTTGTTCTCAGGATTGGGGAAGAAAGCAGGCAGATGAATTGCTTGATTTAAAGAAACCCTGGATACCACCTTTGGCATGAAAGTAGGGTTGGTCCTTAATGAAACCCTGTCTCTTTGAAAAATAATAAAGGGTGGTATTGCCATTAGGGCCTGTAGCTCCGAGACCCTTCTTGCTGATGTAATTGCCAACAGGAAAGCTGTCAAGAGAGAAATTGCAAGTCAACTGAAGCTGCTGGCTCAAATGGAGGTAGAGTCAGTTTTTCTAGGACAAAATTGAGGTCCCAGGCTGGCACTGGGGCCTTTCTTGGTATGTTCTTGATTCCCCTGAGGAATTGCCTTAGTAAAGGGTGTGAAAAAACAGGAGGATCAGTGTTTTATCTAGCTGAAATAGCAGATGCATGTATCTTTATGGAAGAATATGAGAGGCCGTTCTTTAACATATCTGCCAAATATTCCAAGATGAGTGAGATGTTCAACAATGATGCATCATGTCCCTTGCTGGTATTCCAATTGCTGAATCTTTTCCACTTTGCTAAGTAAACTTTTCTGGTGGATGGTCTTCGAGCCTCTGTTAGGCTGAAGCTATTTATGGGATCTCCCAGGCTGTTAGCTGCAGTGTCTGTAGATTTGGATGCACTGTTTCGAAGTTGTGTTGAGTCAGAAGTAGAGGCCATTGGGGAAGGGCCCACCTCCTGGTGTGACATATGCTCCGTAGTAGTGGGTACCAGTGTTGTCTTGGCCAGTCCGGAGCTATTATGATTCCCTTGGGTTTCTCTGCTTTGATCTTTATTAATACTGAGGTCATCAGTGGCAGAGGTGGGAATGCATAGATTGTTAGTGAGTTCCAGTTGAATGAGAGGGCATCTATTTTCCAAGCTTTTGGATGGTATGTCCTTGTGCAGAATTTTGGTAGAAGATGGTGGAGATGAGAGGCAAATAGGTCCACTTCTGGCTTGCCCCATGTCGAAGTGAGTTGTCTGAAGGCCTTCGGATGTAACCTCCACTCATGTGGATCTGAGAAATTCCTGCTTAGGCTGTCCGCCAACACATTGTCTTTTCCTGGAAAAAACTGGGATTGTAACTGGATGTTTAGACTCAGTGATTTCTCCCAAAGATGCATTGTCAGTCTGCAAAGAGGGTAAGAGTGGGTGCCCCTTGTTGATGTACCACATCACAGTGGTGTCTGTCCGTATCAATAAATGCCCTTGCTCGAGTTGGTGTTGAAAAGCCTCGATGGGATGGATTACTGGCAGCATTCGCTTTTGCTTTATATGCAGATGTGTTTTCCTTTGGAACCATTGTCCCATATTACACTGCTCCTCCATGTGCCCATCCAAGGTCTAAGGCGGCCTGTGGTCATGGTCTGTGTTATCTGTGGTTTTTCAATGACATACCTGTGTTTGCCTGGCTCACCGAGCCCCACCATAGGAATTCCCTTTGTAGGCATGGAATGAGCGGTATGATTGTCTCCAAGTTGTTGCTGTGTTGAGACCAAATGCTTTTTAGGTACCATTGAAGCTTTCTCATGTGTAGTCTTGCTAATGGAACCAGGAGAATGCAGGATGCCATGTAACCCAGGGCCTGTAGGAATCTCCTTGCAGTCATCTGGGTGAGTTTTGCTAAACCTTTGAAGTAATGAGTTAACTTCTCTTGCTTGTCTTCTGTCAGGTAAGCCATCTGAGAGGCTGTGTCTAGTTTGGCTCCTAAGAAGATTTGCTGGGATGGCTGCAGTCTTGACTTTTGGAAGTTGACTGTGTATCCCAGAGCATGACATAATCCAGGTTTTTGTCAACATCAAGTCCAGGCACGGGTAAATTTGTATCCCCTGGAGCATGCAATGAGCAATTACTGAAGCCAGGCATTTTGTGAATACTCTGGGCGCAGTAGATAAGCCAAATGGCAATGCTGAGAATTGATAATGCTCTGGCCCTGCAAGAAATCTGAGGTATCTTCTGCAGCTGTGTCTGATAGGGACATGCAGGTATGCCTCCTTGAGGTCCAGAGTAATCAGCCAAGACCCCTTGCCCAGCATGGGAAGGAGTTGCTGTAGAGTCAGCATTTTGAACTATGGTACTAAGAGAAAGGTGTTTAATGCGGACAAGTCCAGTATTGGTCTCCATTGAGATTCTTTTCTTGGAACAAGGAACAGTCTTGAGTAAAACCCCTGGTCTTGTTCTTGTTGTGGAACTCTTTCTATTGCTTTCATCCGAGTCAGCAGAGTGATTTGCTTGATAGCCTCTGCCCTCTGGTTTTGTGGTAGGTTTGGCATGCCTTGTTTTATTGGTAAGGTATGAAAATGAAACTTGTACCCTCGGTCTACAATGTCCAAAATCCATTTGTCCTTTGTCAGTCTGTGCCAATTTTCTGCAAACAGAGATAATTTCCGGAGCTTCTATTTGTTCCCTGGTAGGCGGTAGAGGAAAGTCATTGAGATTGTGGTTGTGGGGCAGGTGAAACCCCCTTTGGTTTCCTGGCTGCCATTGTCGCCCCTGTAAGGAGCCTCTGTACTGGCCTCTTCCTCGCACGCCTCGGCGTCTGTTCTTACCCCTTTGAAACTTTTCTGTATTAGGAAAGGACCAGTTTTAGAAGGCCAATTCCTACTGAATCTGGGGGTTTGAACTTTGGAAATCTTTCATCGTCTGAACTGATTTTGCTTTTCTTGATGGTCTTTAACACATCCTTAGCATTTGCACCAAAAAGCTTGTTCTTTTCCAAAGGTGCATCCAGAAGTTTTGCTTTTACATGATCTGGTAGAGGTTGATCTTTTAACCAAGCATGATGACTGCCCCTGACATAGCTGCCCTACATGAAGCTTCCAGTGCATCATATCCACACTGCAGGAAGTGATTGCTTACTTGCTGAGTGTTATGTACAGCTTCCTGCAAAGTCTTCCTGTCTAAAGGATCAGGAGCTAAAGTTTTTGTAAATCATCTAAAAGGTAGTCCTGATATTGTAACATATGAAATAGGCAATTTAAAGCTCTCATAAATAAGGTAGTGGATGTGTAAACCTTTTTACCCCATCTCTCTAATGACCTGGCCTCCCTGTTGGTGGGCAATGGATTTTTAGAGGTGGAGGCTGAAACTCCTTTAGGCCCCTGTGAAATAGTTTCCAAATCAGCAGAATGGGCCCTAAATAAATGGGAATGAGTTTCTGGGACCCTGTAATACCTGTCTGGCTTGGCTGGAGCAGGAGGAAGAGAATCAGGGGTAGCACTAGAGTCAGAATATAGATCATCCAGAACATCAAGTACAGGAGGAATAGCTAAGGGCCTGTGCTGGGGCTTCTTAAGGAAGGTCCTCTTCCTAGAATCAGAATATTCCTAACCCTGCCACTTGAAATGTTCCCTCATGGTGTGCAGAACTTCCCCAAAAGAAATATCCTCAGGAGGTGAGGCCGAGGGGATGGAATCTTCTGCATCCGAGTCCTCATAGGTCTGGAAAAGCTCTTCCTGGCTATCAGAGTGAGTCTTCATCTGAAGGAATAGGTTCAGAGGGTTCAACCCTGGCCTTTTATCAGGAGGAGGGTGGGATCCTCTCTCAGGATGGGCCTGTGAACCTCTAATCATGGAAATTAAATCAGCAGCCATGGACATAATTTGTGTCTCTGGAGTAGGCTGAGGAAAGGATTTAGAAGTAACATGCTTTGTTTTGCTGGCTGCCTTAGCCTAGTGTAGGCCTTAATAGACATGGCCATAGGAGGCCTGGCAGCTCCACGCAGGAGTGACCTTGTCTACAGCAATGGTCTCGGCATTTCGGTGTCTTCTGTTTGGGCGGTGGGAGACCGTCTCAGAAGCCGAGGATGTCGGTCCCGGTCTTTTCACTTTTTGGGAGTTTGCATGTTGTAAGCAAATTTATCGGCAAAAGTCTTTCGACCCGACCTCCGCCTGGCGCCTGAGTTTGCGCGAGCGCACAGGGCACACAGGCCGAGGCTGCGTGGGTGGGGCGCCGCGGAAGGACAGGAGAGGAAAACAGTAAGAGTGGATTTGTTTACCACAACAAAGAAAGACACACAGTTTTTTTTTTTTTTATTTTTCATCACAGAGGCAAGGAAAGAAAAGGTCCCAAAAGGTTTTTTTTTTGATGACTTGGGTTCGAAAAATACAGGAGCTGACGAACTGCTTCTGCAAAGACTGGAGAAAATGGCCGGCTGATGCTTATATACTCCAGCAGAAATGCGACATCAGGACCCAGACTTTGGAATCCGGCCGACCGAGGGCTGCCTGAGGCAGGACAACCCACATGTTATGACTGCAGTTGCATTCTTGAAGGACATCAGTTAATGCCTTGTGAGTGCCGTCAGGAGCCAATCGTCCTAGTAGGGAAACACCTGGAAATCTCGCAGATGGAGGTGCGCTGTGACTACTGCCATGTATTTGGTGAAAACTCGGGAGGCTGTGGTGAGACCAAAAGGCCGTGCTCTGAAATGGTAATGATCAGCCCTCACCTGGAAGTGTAGAAATCTCCTGGAGCACCTGTCTATTTTGATATGATAGTACACATCCTGGAGATCCACTGAGCACATCCAGTTTTCCTTCTGCATTAGCGGCAGAATGGACTGTACCGTAACCATGCCAAACTGTCTTCTTGACAAGCAAACTGCGATGATCCAGTATGGGCCAAAGGTCCCTGGTCTTCTTTGGCAGCAAAAAGAAGCATGAGTAAGCTCCACATCTTCGTTGTTCTGTTGGGACCCACTGGATGACTCTTGTCTTTTGCACTTCTACAAGGGCATTCTCCCTCTGACTGAGTGGCATGTTGGGGAGATGCTCCCCTGTGGGGGGAAGAGGAAGGGAAAAGGGAATATAGTAGCCTCTGGATATGATGTTTAACACCTAAGTGTAGTTTATGTCTGTCCAGACTGATCAGTGTAAGGATGGTCTGCCTCCAACTGCCTCCAGAGTAGGACAGTCGGGCAGCACTTCAGGATCGCTGAAAGGGCTTGTCAGAGAAGGGTTCTCTGAAGCCCTGGTTCTGAGGACCCCCCCCCCTTTTCCCCAGAGGTGGAGTCTGCCATTAAATCCTCTCCCTCTGCCCCTGGAAGAGAATTCTTACTGCGAATCAGGGAAGGCCCCTTGGGATTTGAGGAACCACATCTTCTTACTGCTCGCTGGTTCTTGGTAAAGGTCCGTTGGGGGAAGAAAATTGAATTCCCATGGCAGAGGGAGTCTTGCCCTCCTGTTTGTTGCATGTCAGAGTCTCCTAACTGATGGTCTGAACAAGGAGGAACCATCAAAGGGAGAATTAATGAACGACACTTTAAAGGGGTCCGTAAACCTGCATAATCTCTTCCAGGCATGTTGTCTAAGGGCTATGCCTGAACCAGCCGCTCAAGACATTCCCTCCATTGTGTGGGAGATTAGCTGCATCAAAGAGTTAGCAATAGAAGCCATGGTATTCAGCTGTGGAGATGACCTTCTTAAAGGCTTTCTCCAACAGCAACTGCCCCAGAGGTGTAGAAAGTTCCTTCACCAAGTCTCTTTGGAGGCGAGTGAAATGTGCCAGATAATTTAATGCCCTCAGCTTAAAGGTGGCCGAGGCATACACTCGCTTCCCATATCTGTCCAAGGCCCAAGACTTTTTGTTCAGGGGTAGACAGTAGAGCTGTGTTCGGTAAGCTCTTTCTTGATGGCTGCTGATACAACAATGGCATCAACTGGGACAACTTTGCTCCAGAAGGGACGATCCTTGAGAAGGCTAAGGTAGTTATCTGCATACTTCAGGACTGGTTCCGTGGTGTCAGGCTCCTTCCAAGCCCAGCAGGCAATGAGGTCAATAAAGTCCACTTGCCAGTGGGGTCACCCAGGATGTAGATGGTCCCATCCTGAATGCTTCTAGGAACACCGACTCTTCAGAGGAAAGAAGTTGGTAAGGCCGTCCACACTTGTTTCAGGATTTCTTAGATAGCTCCGAAGTAGATATCGTCTGGTGGAGATCGGGGAACCCTTCCCCTTTGAAGTTGGTGTCCTCTGTTAATGACTCCAAAGTGAAGTAAAATGTGCTTCTTATTGCACTGGTGCTTCTGGGGGACCTCCTCCATGAGTTACTTGGTGGAGGACTTGGAAGACAGGGAAACCTTTGCTGAGGGGTTGGCTGGAGGCTCTCCGGGAGGGGCTGACAATGGATTTGATGGACAGGAGCAAAATCTTGATCCATGGAGGACTGGGAAGGCCTGGTGGAGGAGGGATCACCTGTTTAGGAGTTGAGAATGCCTTCTCTGATACCTGGAATGCTGAGGATACCGGAGAAGTCTGTCCCCCCACCCAGAGGCCAAAGTCCCCAAGGGAGAAAGAAATGAGGCTACCCCAGAATGGATACTGCCAGAAGGCACCTGACCTGAGCTATTGAAGGCCAAGGCCCCCAAAGGAAGGGACAAGAAGGACAAAATTGCAGCCAACACCAACTCCAAGGAACTGGCATTTATCCCTCGGATCTGGGACCTGCTTTGCTCCGACAAAATCGAAGCCTGGGAAAGGAAAAAACCACGATCCAATACTGACCCACTCAAACTCACCAGGCCCTGTGACTCTGAAACCAAAGGGATTGGAGGAGGAGGTTGAGGTACTGGGGTCGGAGTTCTCATGGATCCAGAGTGGATTGCAGAAGGCAAAATACCCAGTTGGATCTGGACTTTGAGGAAACACATCAGCTGATCCATCTAATGCGAGAGCAGAGAGGGCCTAGAGGAGAAATAGGAATGCATAGACTGCACCAGTGAAGCACTCTGCCAGGAGGTAAGAGCTGTTGAGGGTGATTTGCTTCGGTACAGAGTAAGACTCCAAGACTTATACACCAAGCAGGAGTGCTTCAGAGTTTGCTTTGGAGAAGATGAACTACGGATCCTAATGACCTCCGATAGCTCCGAAAGGCTGCTCAGACCGGAGGCCACTGGATCTGGCAGGATGGGAAGATGGGTCGGCACAGACACCCTCCGATCCAAAGGGCCTGTAAATCTGAAGAGAAGTGTGGAGCTGAGGGATCCAAAGAAGATGGATCTGAAAGTTTTCTCCAATTTTTAGAGGTAGAAGCTGATGTTCAAGTGGCAGCAGAGGGGGGGGGGTCACTTCTTCTGAGCGGGAGTCTGGACTCCGGAGGAGGGAAGTAGCCCTCTCAAGATGAGCTTGTTCCTCCTATCGGCCGGGGGGGGGGGCACTTTTCTAAGTGGGAGTTGGGACTACAGAGGAGGGAAGTAGCCCTCACAAGATGAGCTTGTTCCTCCTATTGGCCAGGGCCTGGGAATTGAAAGCCGAGCAAATATCGCAAGGTGTATCCCAAGTGCCCTAGGCCCAACCAGTAAATGCACCTCTTGTGGACATGAGATTGGGGAATCTTATGCCCAGGCTTATTTGACATAATTGTCAGGCCCTCACACAACACATGTACACACAGAAAGAAAGAAAGAACCAGTCACATGCTACCACTAAAGGATAGTGGGAAAGATTTTTTTTTGGTTTGAGAAGAGAAAGGAAATGAAAAGGGGAAAGAGAAACTATAAAAAAGGGTGGGAAGGACCTAACACCAGAGACAACTGGCTAGCATAGCAGAAGGGGAGGTACAGAAGAAAGGAAAACTAACTACTAATTTCCAAAGAAAAAAAATGAGAAATATCTAAGAAAACACAGAAGATATTTTCAACAACACTGGAGAGGCTCACAACTGTTTCTGGACCAAATGGTGGCAAACAAAATCTGAGGGTTTGTTGGGGAGTGAGGCATTATGGGAGAGGAAGAAGTTTGAGGCTCGGATTGTATGTCTGAGAAATGGCTGTCTTGGATCCAAAGACGGATCCAAAATCATCACGAATGGGATTTCGGATCCAAGCCAGCCATTTCTCATCTGTTAAGATTTGCACTGGGTGTGACGAAGGTAGACAGGATTAGGAATAAGTATATTAGAGGGTCAGCAAAGGTTGGATGGTTTGGAGACAAAGCCAGAGAGAGGCGAGATTGCATTGGTTTGGACATGTGCTGAGGAGATATGCTGGATATATTGAGAACAGGATGCAGCTGCCAGGTAAGAGGAAAAGAGGAAGGCCTATGAGAGAGGACATGCAGGTGGTTGGTGTGACAGAGCAAGATGCAGAAAACAGGAAGAGATGGAAACCAATGATCCGCTGTGGTGACCCCTAATGGGAACAGCCGAAAGAAAAAGTATATATATATATATATATATATATATATATATATATATATATATATATATACACACACACACACACACACACACACACACACACACACACACACACACACACACACACACACACACACACACCTATGTATCTACACACACACATGCACACACTTTTTTATATATACCTTTATTTACTTGCATCAGTGCCACTAGGCCAGTGTCTTTTTCATGAGACAGCCCATATGGTATTCTTTCTGACTAAGGCAGTCTAGGCCAGGGCACCGATGAACTTTCCGTAGTCTTTTTTTATGTGCAGTAGGATCTTTTACATCCTCTTGAGCTACCACCAACAGTCAGATGGGACCTCGGTTTAATGTCTCATCTGAAGGACAGCACTCTCAGCAGTGCAGCCAGCCCTTAATGCCAGCCCAGTGTCATTACTGGGAAATTAATCCAAGTACCAGGTGTTGGAAATAAACTCACAACCTTCTGAACTTCCAGTGACAAAAGGCTATCTTTTGAGCCATTGTCACTATTTTTTCTTTGCTGTTGGAACTTGTGAGCATTTGTGTTGAAAAAATTCCATTACAGTACTTTTTTTTTGTTTTTTTTTTAGTAGTAGTGTTCATGTGTTTAGCTTGTTCAATGTGGAAGAGGCTTCAGGTTTCAAAAAAAGTGAAGCCTGTCTGGATGCTTCCCAATAACAAGTTGATAATGACATATGTAAAAAATTCAAAAATGTACATTAACTGACAGAACACACTGATCACTCTGATACAAGACAATATGCCTCAGAATCACCCAGCTCATCAGCACCTTTTCAAGAGCCAACTGCTACGAGACTACTGTACAATTTATAGCCGCCAACGTGCCTCTGGTGCCAACTGTTTCTGCAATACTGATTTCAGGGCCTAGGGCTCGGGCAAGTGTTCAGCAGTACCCATTTTCAGGCCAACATCAAAGTCAGACCTTTTGGCTTACGGGCCCTTGGAGTTGAAAACATCAGAGTTGCAGACTGGAGTCACTGAATCTTTAAGTGTTTTAAGCGTAGCCTAGTATCATCTTATGAACCTTATGTAGGCAGTCCAAGATACATGGTCACACAGCAAGACCAGTCTACTCTTCACCTTGCAGGCTTTTCTTGATTCTCTTACTTGAGGGTTGATTGCCATACACTGTGACAAGAAAAGTAACATGGTACATCAACAAGTAAAGGGGAACAAACTCTTATCCTGTGTAGCAAGAGGTGATGAGGTTAAAGAAATAGGCCCTGCCCCCATATCACATTCCTGTTGCTGTGGATATCTTTGTATTAACTCCTTAGCAGACAGGGTAAGCTGAAAACTTCTGATGCCACACGAGTGGTCCCTTTGCTGGACAGTGATGAAGACTCTTCCACAGGAAGTTAAGTACAGTCTCACTGTCATCCATTTAATTTCAAGACCAAACATGACTGCAGCAACTTCTTTTCCCTGATCTCCTTTATGGGAAGCAATACAGGAGTAATCTAATTCAGGAGTGGCCTCCAGGTCTCCTGTATGCCTTTACAACTTTTACTTTCATTCTCAAGCTTACACAGAATGCAAAGATAAGCAAGACTAATGTTATACCCAGGAGCGGCCTTAGGTCAACTGGTGCCCTAGGCAAAAGGGGGTCCATGGCACCCCCACCACACCACCCAGTGCCCCCATCCTGGTCTACCTACACCAAATAAATACTGGAAAAGTGCCCCTGCTAGAGCAGCACCCTAGGTGGCCACCTAGTTGGCCTATGCCCAAGGCTGGTTATGGTTATACCTATAATCCCTTACTGGCCTTGACAAGTTTTCTACCTCCTGCTCTGGTCTCATCTTATGGAGAAATCTCTCAGGTAGTGTTCTTTCAGAATCCTAATACTAACATTTAGCAAGCATCATGTGGACCTTCATGACCTCAAATTAATTGCTTGATTTCACCAATTCAAGTGATGGGCAGGGTTGCAGCTTACCCTGACAGGGTTATTCATATCCTTCTATATGCCTAGAAGTCCCATAACAGAAAGACACGTTTCACTTTGGGAAATTTGGCCAAGATACCAGAAGAGTGCAGCACCCCCCCTTATGCTACACAGCAGTGTCAGTATCAGAAAATGAATCCAACTGCCTGCATTGAGACCTCAGATCTGAATGGGGGTGGCTGATCTGGTTCATTTTCCTCCCCTCCTTCTCCTGACCTGGCAAGGAGTGGTGAGCACACACATTCCAGGCTGGTTACTGTGATCCAATTTGGTGAGGTTTACCACACGCATGGACAGTAAGGCAAGATGTACATCATCATGGGCATAGGGGAAGAGTTGAAGCCTGGAAATGCTCAGACTGGAGCCGAGCAGACAGAGCTGGGGATTCAGTCCGAAATGTTAAGAAGGATAAGGCATAACCATACAGCTCTATCATTAAATCTTGCCTGCAGGTAAATCATTTCTTATACTTTATATGGTTCAGGTTATGAAACAAGCTTAGATCACCCACACCCAAACTTGATACTGATTGGAGATCATTAATCTCTAAAAAAATGGAGCCAGCACATTTATAAATCCACACATACTAGTTTCCCAGCTTAACCTGTGTATCAAAACCAACATCTCTGCATAACAAGGCAAGTAAAAAAAATGAGGCGTGCTACGATGCTGTACTAATTCAAAAATGATAATAAAATCCATCTCCTTTACTCTTTTCTGTTACTGTACTGGATCTAATCCATTATTGACTTCTAACAATATATATTTTTTTCTGAGATTGTGGTTGAAAGAGGTTTAGGCTCAATCTACCTGCTTGGTAGAAAAAAAAGTAAATAATAAACTGGTGCAGGCTGGGAACCACACACTGACTTCTCTACCAGAATCTCAGTTTAACATGCTATCAACTTTGTTTCCTGGGTAATGATGATACTCATGCTACATACCTGGCCTGCAAACTGTTGAAAACATTTCAGTTTGATGACCGAGACACATGAATACGTGCAACAGAACACTACACTGTGAAAGCTTGTAAAATGGCAGCACAAAGACGGAACAATTATGGCCCTTTGTCCCAAACAATCTACTGCCAATGACTTAATTTCATTTATACCATCTCAGACTGTGTTTGGAAGAAACTCTCATACAAGACAGAAGAGGAAGTTAAAAGGTATCTCCTTTATAACTGGTAAATTTTCTGTTGCTGAAATCTGGAATCAGTCCATTACCCTAGTTAACAAAAATAAATAAGCAAATACTCAAATATATCAGGTATCCAAACAAACAAACCAAGACCAGACAGAATTGCATCAGTATTGCACAATGCACAATGACAAAACAACATGGAACACTCTGGCAAACTTTAAAGTTGTAAAGGTAAATACAAAAGCTCAGATCACATTTGCAGATTTGTTCCTGCTGAAAACACTTCGATGACGAGAAAGAACTATATATACATCACACTGCTGATAAACTGGCATGTGTATGTGTATTTTATATATTTTTCCTATGTATACATATTCCATATATTTAACATATATGTATGCACAGACACACAAAAAGAGTGTGTGTGTGTGTGTGTGTGTGTGTGTGTGTGTGTGTGTGTGTGTGTGTGTGTGTGTGTGTGTGTGTGTCTATTTTCTTGTATATCACTGGTCAGCATTCTATAATATGTGCATGTATGTAAATCCTATTAAGTTGATCTGCAGACAAATACAGCACCTGCAAAAAAAAGTATTTTGAGGTTATTATTAGTGTTTGTGGGACAACAGTCGGATCTAAAGCATCCATTTTCACAGCAAATGTGGAGAGGCTCCTGCTCCTAAAAATCAATCAGATACATTAGAAATTCACATACTGCCATAAATGCTACACCATGATTAAATGCTGCAGGGTCAGTACACATGTTGAGAAGGAGGTGAGTGAAGACAAATACGATTATGCAGGATGAGTCTTGTACCACTGGAAGTCAACAGCTTTTCCAGCAACTTACATTACTACCCATTTTGGATGAATACCAAAACTAGCATACTGCATTTATTCACACTCCACATGATATAAAGCCACTTTGTGTACCTCATACGTCATCTTCAGTCTAGCTGCATCTTGATCCTCCTCACTAACACACAGCTGGAGGGGATAGATTCCTGTCCCAGAGACTTCCCATGCTTTGGAACAAGATTCCAATCTACGTTAGGCAGAGCTCCTCGTTAACACTCTTCAAGAGAAACCTTGATGAGTGGATGGGAAACAAAAAGTTTACCCCGGGGATCACTTCAGTGGCTCTGCTGGATAGAGGCACAGGGAACTAATCTAAGGGGGTGGCAAAAGCAAACACATTCTGGCTAGGCTTATAAATGCCTTCGGGCAGATAGCCTAGTACCTACCTATGAACCTATAAGATGGCCAACTGTGCTGCAAATGGCATTCAATCAGTAAAAAAAAAAAACACAGAAAGCTGGAGGGCTTGGGGTGGAGATGGGGGATGGAAATGAATGACCGATGCCTGCTCTTGTATTTATAATTCTGTCTCTTGACTATGCCATGCAGATGCAGTATTTTAATCTGCTCATTGAGGTGGTCATGCAGCATTCCAGTAGAGCAAAAATATGAAGAGCATGCAGATCTTCACTGGGATGCACTAGAAGTCAGTTACGCCTTTGGCAGAAATCTAGGCAGATATAAAAGAAATGCCTCTGTACATATCTAGGTTGTGTATGATGGCCTACGCTGTCACACTACCCTACTACATGCACTTATTACAAGGTAATCAACTACATACTTGCTGGCAAAGAGAAATCCAAGAAAAACGGGAAGAGTAAGGAGGTAAGAGATAGACACAGGACTGTTATGCTCACAAGGCTACAGGAGTGGCAAGAAACAAAGTCCAAATACATCTGTGTGGTTTTGCATTGTGGAAAAGCACCAGTACATGTACCTTCAAACCATTTTCATCTCATCACCTTGAAATACAGACGTAAATGAAATTTTGGTGGTAATTTAAATATGTTACTACTTATTCTTTGTAAGCAGTGCCATGTTTTCATAAAATGAAGGTGTCAGTTGATCAGAGGCACGTTCCCCACAAAAATTCAAAACAAAAGTGGAGGAAATTATAGAAGATTGAAAGCCAAAAATGTCGACCTTTAGAACATTTAACAAAAAACATTGAATATTCAGAAAATTGACAAATGCTGGTAGCTCATTTCTGAGATAGTGGTGCAGCCTGTAATGATATTTTGCCCTTTCCTCACTGTAGTGCTATCTTAGAACTGGTATATATAATTAGCAGGATCTGTGGGGTGCTTGCTCCCCTGGAAAAACAATGTTTTATGCTTTTTCTTGCTCGGGTTCAATATTCTGAGAGTTCAATGTTGTGGGTTTGAGATTTTGCATGTCAAATATTTGTGTAGTTGATATTCTAACATGGACTCCTCTAGAAGACTGCTTACTTGCATGCATCCTTCTTTGAAAAACAAGGAGGACAGGACAAAGCATATTTTTTTTGAAGAGAACTTATTTTAGTGACGTCCAGTCAAAATGTACCAAGATACAACAGCTTTTCTTGTTAGACTGGCACATACACATTAAAAGTTAAAAGGCACTCAAACATTTAAGGATGCTGCATTCTTAGAAGAAATAAAAGAGTACTGAGGCGTGCTTGTTCAGGGAGAAAATATGCAAATCAAATATTACAAATAAATGAAGTACACAAAAAAGAAGAGAGGTCTATGAATGGCTGTAAATTCTTGTCATCTCACAAAACTGGAGGTGGTTCGTTTATGTACACGTATATTTTACATACATGTACCATCCAATTGCTCTGGTCATCATTCTAGAACAGTAGATTTTCACTTCTCATTCATGTCCCGACCCTTAAGTATGGTACAGGGTATACCTTTCGTGTCCCTGATTTTGTGGATTATTTTTTTCTGTCCAGTCCCTTGTGAAATTTTTTGTTTTCTGGTAAATTAGAGGCTTGGAGTCCATCAATATTAGCATTCTTACTGTTCAGAAAATATTTGTTTGTAAAAAAAAAACTTGTTGTTTTATAATCGTTTCTAGTTAGAGACTGTGCCGATTTTGGGCCTTTGCCCATTATTTTCAGCTTTGTCTAACATTGCTGCAAGTACTACACAATGGATAGATAATTTAAAAAACAAACAAACACACTGTGATGACAATTCAGCTTCTCTTCCAATAAGACACTGTATATATATCATCTCTTTTCCACTTTCCTATAGCATGCAAAACATACGGACAGACCAGTTAATATGACACATTATACAGAAAGGTGATTCTTCAATGAAGAACACTGAAGGATGTGCTTGGTTTACATTGCATTATTTGCTGGATAAGAAAAGAACCACAACATACGCTAGAAAGCTCACAAGTTTTCTGAGTATGGGGGAGTGGGATCAACCACTCAAGTGATTTGGAAAAAGTTCTCAACCTTCACAACCAATTTCAAATGGAGATGGGTGGTAGTAACCTTCAGAACCATTTGATGTTCCTGCTAAAAATAAGGGATTACAAAGCAGACAGGGAAATTATACTTTTAAAACTCATTGTGAAAATTAGCAATTCTGAATCAAGTGTCATGAATATAGTACATAGACAAAAATAAATATTCCATCAAAATAAAAAAATAATGTATAAGGTAATCTTGTGTGTTATAACACTGTTCAGCTTATCCAATCCTGGCGGGATAATGAGGCAATTACAACTGACGTATTGCCATCAAGGGAATTTTCAGTTTTGTAATAATAGGTTCATAGGTTGGTACTGGGCTATCTGCCCGAAGGCATACATTAGCCCAGCCACATTGTGCGGTATTCACCGCCCCTTTAGTAGTTCCCTAGACCCTTGTACTAGCAGCTAGTACCCTTGGCCCCTATCTAGTAGTGCTGTTGGTGGTGATCCCCGGTGTGAACTTTCTATTACCCATCCACTCATCAAGGTTCCTCTTAATGTACTTTGTTAATTGAAAACAAATTAATGCACTCCTAGAATAATCCATATAATGTGTGGTTTTGTTGTGTCTTTCGGCTTATCCCGGTTAGGGGTCGCCACAGCGGAACTCTGGTCCACTAATGTTTGGTAGTGGATTTTTACGTGCAGAGTTACCAGCCCTGACGCACAACCTTCAACGAAGGCATGCCCATTCAGGCATGCCTCCACACAGAAGACGCTCTAGCTGAGAATCGAACGTGACAACGTGGTAAAAAGGAAAATTAATACAAAGGGTTAATAACTAGCTTTCATGATGATTTACATTTTAGTTAAATATTTTTAGTTTTTGTCTTTAATAACTGCATTTGTTGCAGAACTGCCAAAACTAATGAAGTCCTCTCAGGTGTTGGTGTAGCAGATTGGGAATAATTAAATGTGATTTGTGGGTAAAATTTCACACATTATTTCAGGAAAAAAAATTACATGGGGACATTGAAAAACAAACAGTGCAAAGTGCTCTTTAATAATGCAGCTGAGTGGGTTTTTAGTGTTCCACTGGAATTGTTGCAGTTTGAATATAGACTGTGGGACTTTGTAACATAAGCTCTGTGACACATTTCCATTCATCTTACCAACATAATGTGGGCATTTTTTAAAAAAGAAAACTAAATATTTTATTAATGAAGCCCCCCCATATACTATGTATTTCTTCCTGAGAGGGGTCATGGGAGTGTGCTCATAGACTTCGATGGGGCACCACACGTGCACTGTAGTACATCCATTAAACTCTTTGGATGCACTTGCACACAGTCTGCATTGACACCGCCGAAAATAAAATTCAATGAACTTTTTAGGGATGTTACTTGGGAAAAAAATTGTATTCTTACATAAGACTCAATTTGAAACTTCACTTTGCGTGTACGGGCATCAGGGTGTCAGTTTGGGGGTGTGCACACTTGTGCAACCAGCGTGTTGTGCATTTTTTATGTTTTTTCCCCCAACGGATTTGCTTGTTTGTCGACTGAATTGTACATGTTGTAGGTCACATTGGAGGTGGGAAGGGTTTTGAGGTGATTTATTTTGGTCTCATTTTTTGTGTCACAGAGGCCTGGCATTTTGGCAGTGGTGTGTGGGCTTTTTGTGTCCACTATAGGTATGTATGTGTGTGTGTGTGTGTGTATATATGCACGTGTATATATATATATATATATATATATATATATATATATATATATATATACACACATACACATACATATATATACATACATATATATATGTTGGGTGTTTTGGTAGTATAAAGATGTACACTATATATTTGAGGCACTTTGCTAGTTTTGTACGCTATCTTATCTTTGCACTTATGCTTTTTTGATTAAAAGTATATAAATATATAGAAATTCTTTGAGGGCAACCAGCACACCTATGAAGTGAATTTGGAAACTGTTTATTATATTTTAGGTCACTACATAACAACTGAATAGGAACCATGTTACAGGTTTCAATTGTTTTCTATTTTGCAATGGAACATTAAGAGTTAAAGTTTCTCATGGCTACTAGGTCGGATGGTTATATAAGAATGTAATTGTTTGTGATATACAACTCTGATGGTGCCTCTGGAAGGTGAGAGCACTTAGTCATTTTTAAACTGTGTGCTGAATTTATTTTTACTCAGCATTAAAAGGTTTCATTTTGCACTCCTGTGTACTCATGGATTTTCTTTAGTTTTCCTGGATTTTCACATTTTATTTGTTGGTTCATCAGTCCCAGTGGATGACCGTTTTATCCTAGTAAGCCACTGTATATAAATGATGGGGCCTCAATACACAATCCATCAATTTTTGGAATGTGGCCTGAGCATCGTAGACACCAAAGAGAAAGCTGGTAGATTGGAAGAGACTATCCCAGGACAGAAGGCAGTCTTGTCATTAGACTCTTTGGTTTTGAGAATCTGTTAGGATCCATTAGGGAGGAATGATCCATGATAAGGAGGAATCTGGCTTTACCTAGCCATTCCACCAGCATAGGGTAACCAAACTTAGGGATACTGTTTCTTTTATGGAAAATCATTACAAAATCATACAGTGCCATCTGGTTTTGCTACAACCACAGGTGAGCTACTCAACTTGCTAGGCAACTCTTTCATTTCTCCCAATTTTAGTATTTTCTTGAGCTCTTTTCATGCTGCGTGTTTCTGGGCTTCTGGTATTCTATAAGATTTTAAACTGACTTTTTTTCCCTTGGAATAATTTTAATGTAGTGAATAAGAAGGGGTATTTATGCTGGCAATTCAGACATAGCCAGTTCTTAAAAATGGAATTTCTGGACCTCCTGTTTCTGTGATCTAGCAAGAGTGACATTAACTACCAGATGGGGAGATGACAGACATCATATTTCCTACTTTCTGTTTTTAATCGCTGACTCCGCATTTACTACATTTATCAGAGTTTCTTTCCAGGGTTTCAATACCCTAATTTGACAGATCTGCT